>NW_028190971.1:10323-41155 GCF_048542155.1 Nylanderia fulva | reverse complement strand
AATTTTGTGTGTTAATATATATATATATATAGTGTACATATTTAAAATTTAATACTATTGAATAATATATATATTTAATATTAGTAAAATGAATATTATGTCTTATACTGTCGTTGAAATCGCCGGAGAATACCATATGTCTTATGCAGTCATTGAAATCGCCAGAGAATACTACATGTCTTATACAGTCATTGAAATCGCCAGAGAATATATATAGTGTCGTCAAAGTATACGATTGACATATATATATAGAGTCGTGAAGGTGTCTCGGAACAAACCCTTTGACGTATATATATATATATATATATATATATATATACGTTCTTAACCTTATTTTAGGTTTTCTCACAAATAATCAATGAGGATTTTAAATACTTATATATTCATAGTCGAACTATGGTATCCTTATTTAGTACTTTCGAACGTGTGACGGCTACAATGTTACTACGCATTACGTGTACGATTTTTAAGTCTCTTGAATTATGAATAGTTATAATATAGGCACGCTTATTCTTATTTCAGGTTTATGTTTCCTAACGAATGATCGAGAGTAGAGAGTCTTTATTAATTATGCCTTTTATGCTATCAATATTATTAAATTTAAAAGTGAATTATTACTCTGTCGTCATTTGTGAGAAGACATGTTTCATCCTACGAGTAATTATATGTGATTAAATATTCGTTATTACCGGTCTTTCATGCAGGTTAGAGATTGTCATGACTAATAGATTAAAGGATAAAGTTTTGAAAAAGTTTGAAGTTTTGAAATTTGTCTGGACGTTACATCTCCCCTCCTATTTAAGAATAAAACCCGACGTTGATCTAGGGTTTTGTTCTAGATTAAAGAGATGTTGTTGCAAGTCGTTATACGTTTGAGGGACGGTGATATTTGTGGATTCCATTTCTTCAGGTCGTCTCATATTATAACCTTGAAGTTGAGGCTGACTTATCACAGGTGGTTCCTTTGGTAATGCAGGGGGTACGTCTGAGATGATGGCAAGAGATGTGGCATCTTCTGGGAACTTATTCTTTTCTTTTTCTCCGTTTACAGTCCTGCGGCTGAGGTGAAGCAGGAGATTAGTTAGAGAGTCCCATAGTGCTCCTATCAGGTGTAGACTACATCCATATACGGTGTGTAACGCGTATCCATGAATGATGGTATCGATTGCCAATTTAAGCAATACGAACGATCATAAATATTCCAACGACTCCGGCCGTGGCTGATCCAAAGCTCACTGAATCCTCTCCATATTTTCGCAGCGGTGTTGTCTACGATTTTATTGAGTGATTCTTCGTCTAGTAGTTTGTATAGCGAGACGGAGTTGGCGTTAACTGGATGTCCGGTGAGTCCACGTGCAATGGCGTTGAGTAGTGCCGGTTTCTCTGCGGGAAACATGATGTGGTCTCTTAATTTTTCTATGTCTTGCTGGGTGTAGATTCCACTGACAGCTAATGGTCCGGGTGTTAAATAACTCCAGGTAAGAGATGCCATGGGTCGTAGTTGTTGAGGTGACAACTGTCTTACTTGTGCTTTTGGCGTGAACTGTACCCAAGTGTCCTCTATCCGGTATAACGTTGGTAATTCTTGAGAACATTCTCGCTCGTTTCCGATCTTTGTGACGATTCTTGATTTGGGTGTGAGGAAGTAAGAAGAGTTTCTAACGGTTACGGGTAACTCGTTATAGCATTCTTTGGTTGGGCGTACGGTGACTTCTACAGGGATGCATTTTATGATCTGGACAGCTTCTCCAGTGGTGACGGCCATGTATCCCGGTGACTTCATAAGACTGTACGCGAATTCATCAGGCAAGAGAGTTGCAGAAGACAAGGCGTTGGTTATTACTTGTCTTTCTAACTCGCATTTTTGTTGCATGACATTATGATATAATGATGTCATCTGATGTCGGATGTGTTTTTCGACATATACAAATTTGGAATTCATGTAAGTAAATATATCGAGGTTGTCCACAGGAATCGTACCCTTGTTAGCAAAAGTTTGACCCTGTTTTGTTTCTAAAATAAATAATTTTGGATGTTCCGTGCGGAGCAGAGTGTATCCGCATAACGGTTGTTCTTTAGTTTTGGTCAAAGCGAATGTGATGTCTTGCGTAGTGAGGCTGTAGACGACGGGGGAATCGTCGCCAGCTATCTTAGTTGCTAGTCCTTCGTATAAAACATCGTATTGGTTAAAGTTGCAGGATTTCATTGGTACGGGTTTCCAAAAGGTGTAGCCATCATCGGAGTCTAAACAGAAGCTATCGGCCAGTGTACAGATGGTTCCTGATCTTAGCTTGATTTTTCCATGTTCGAGTTGTACTGGCACATAAGATGATTTCAGTGAGATTTTTGCAACTGCTTGAACAATTACGTTATCCCATGTGCCGTAAGGGTCAGAGTATTGCGTACTCTTACATGTTCCGTCGGTTTTCAATTCACCGGCTAGCGTAAGGCTACGATAAGAAGTTTGATTGATTTTGAGTCCACTAATTAAGTGAGCAGGTCCTAAGGACGTTGTGCCATCTTGAAACATTCGCAAACATTGTGAATATCCAGTTTCCTGAACGTAGTCCGCTTTTCCATTAAAGACGACTGAGATGTGCGAGTGCATGCCACAGTGATATATCGTGCGAGATATTTCCAGTTTGCATTGTATAACCTCTGCATAATTATATTCGGAAAGTTGTAATAATTGTATATAGGTCTCCGTGGAGTTTGGAGTTTGATGATGGAGATTGCATTCTCCAACATCTAAGAGAGAGACGGCGGTGATGTTAAGATGCTGTCCACCACAATCGAATCCAATCAGGGCGAATGAAGTTTTAACGGAGAGTATTAGAATAATCCCTAACATCATGACAAGCTGTAACGCACAATCGGACTAGTTTTACTGAATTAAATACAATATAAAGAAATTATCTAGCATGTACGTGCGCACGAATATACGCACGTATCTATAGATATATACATGTGCACGTGCGGAGGTAGTCCTGGCATTGGGCGCAATGAACGGTGTGCGAGGAAACTTTTAATAATTAAATAATAATATGCATGATTTATATTAGTCGTCCGTTTTCGGACTCGCACATGGACATATATATATGCGTGTATAATAGTAAGTACAAATGCATGTTAATGCGCAAGCGTATATGTTATAAATTATATTTTGTCTTATATCTATGTGTATCGGTTGCGCGGTTGCAGTTTTTGTTCTGCCCGTGTCTTTTGTAAGATTCAGAGAATTTATTCGAAATTTGCTATTTGATAGAATATGATTAGCTCGTTCACTGGTGGGGCCGGAGTCGATTTCTCCGAACCGGCAAGTATAAGCGTATATATTTTTCATAATTTTAAATTTATTAAGGTTTTTCGCAAGCTATTCATAGTGGTTAAATACGAGTTATTACCAGTGAGCGAGTTAATGGCAGAGTGTAATAATATAATACGCATTGTATTAATTATCATATTGCATGGATATGAGTCTCATGCAATTTCGTGAGCCTTGTATGAGATGTACTTGAGTAAAGCATACCTCATACAAAGATGAAAAATAATGGCTAAAAGTAGTAAGAATAAAGTTTTGAATAATGCACAGGGTTCCATGCTGAACAACCTGTTTAGTTAGGACGGTTTCCTGAAATGGGAATCTTACATGTGTAGTGTGGCGATAATATCGTCACATATTCCCCGGGTATAAGTAGAGACATACAAAAGGACGAAAACAAAAACGAGACAAAATAAACCAGTAAAGAGAAAACATAACAGACGAGACGTTTGACAACTAGCATCGAGACAGAAAAAAGAATAATAACACGAGTGAAAAAGATTAGGTGAGAAGATTCTCGAATGTCAAGAAGATAGGCGACAAGAGGAAATGTAACGCGCGATCAGGAGATTCGGTTTCCGACTGCTGTCGCGTGCGGATGTATACCGCGAATATTCTGTAGCGAACTCAAACGCAGCAATTATAACAGTTCTCATATTAAACCGATTTTGATTATTTACCCACTGACACACACAGATCCTCGCCTGCACCGGTGCATAAGAACCCGGGACATAAACGATTATTAAAGTGGTGACCCCGACGTGATCGTGAATACGCGAAGTGCAGGGATAGTTTCGCGATCGAGTGTCTAGTGTGTGAGGACGGAAAAGGAGTGACATGCCGGTGATGCGAGACGGCGAAGACGCTATTCCACGCGTGGAGCCGGAGGCGCGGGCGCTCGAGCGGCCGGGGATTCAGGCGCCGAATTCGCACCTGAGTGCGATGCAATCGGCCCGGGCGGAGCAGCCACCGGGGTATTATTTACCTGCCCCCGAGGTGAGTCGAGTGGGCATGCGAATGCCAGAGTTCACGCCGACTGATCCGGAGCTCTGGTTTAACATCGTCGACCGGGGTTTCCAGGCCGCCGGAATTACGGTCGACGCGACGAAGTTCGGGTACGCGTTGACTGCCCTCGGACCGCGTTATACCACCGAAGTGCGCGATATAATTATGAATCCGCCCCCGGAGCGCGCGTACGAGACTTTGAAAACCGAGCTTGTTAAGCGACTAAGTCTGTCGCAGGAGCACAAGACTCGGAGGCTCCTTGAACACGAGGAGATTGGCGATCGAAAGCCATCGCAATTTTTACGCCACCTTCGCGGTCTTGCCGGGAACGTGGTTGGCGACCAGGTGTTGCGGACCATCTGGTTGAGTCGGTTGCCGGCTCATCTTCAGCCGCATTTAGTGACGCGCGCGGCCGATACGCCCGAACAATTAGCGGACATCGCGGATGCGATAGTCGAGGCGACCCGTGCGCCGATATTTCAAGTGGCGGAGGCGACGAAATTTGTGACGCCCCAGGGTCAGAGTGCGGTTGACCCCGCGTCCTGGGAAGCGAGGATGGAAGTACGACTCGCGCAGATGCGACTGGCCATGCAACAAGAGATGGCGGAGCAGCTGACAGCCATCCGGCGGTCGATCGAGGCGATCGGGAGCGGTCGTTTCGGAGAGGACCGCGATGACGACCGACGTCGTTCGCGTTCGCGTCCACGCCAGCGTTCGCATTCGCGCCCGCGAGAGCGATCAGGAAGCCGTGATCCGCCGGCCAGTGGAATCTGCTGGTATCACTGGCAATTTGGACCGAGTGCTCGACAATGCAGGCCGCCCTGCACAATGCAGTCGGGAAACGCGGGGGCCGGTCGCTAGTGGCGGCGAGTGACTCGGGCCACGAGGCGCGTCGCCTGTTCGTAACCGACGCGAACACTAAAGTGAGTTTTTTAATTGACACGGGCGCGGATCTCTGCGTGTATCCTCGGAAAATGGTTCGAGGACCGCGACAGAGATCGACCTACGAACTTTCGGCCGCGAACGGCACACCAATATATACATACGGGACAGAAACATTAGTTTTAAATTTTGGATTACGGCGTGCATTTTTGTGGCGATTCGTGATCGCGGACGTTTCGCGACCTATAATCGGCGCCGATTTTCTGGCGCATTACGGACTCCTCGTCGATCTGCGAAATTCTCGTCTCGTCGACCAGGTGACGAGCTTGACCGCGCGCGGACGATGCATCCGATGCGATGCACCCTGCGTCAAAGCGGTCACGGGAGAGACGCCGTATCACCGGTTGTTGGAGCGATACGCGGACATCGCGAGGCCAAACGGGCGACCAAGAGAAGCGATCCACACAACGCGACATCATATAGAAACGACACCGGGACCGCCTGTCGCGTGTAGGCCGCGGAGGCTCGCTCCGGACCGATTGGCGGCCGCGAAGAACGAATTCAGAAGGATGGTGGAAACTGGAATCGCGCGACCTTCAAGGAGTAGTTGGTCGGCGCCCCTACATATGGTGCCAAAAAAGGACGAAGAGTGGCGACCCTGTGGAGACTACAGGGCGCTGAACGCGCGAACGGTCCCGGATCGCTACCCGGTGCGACATATACAGGATTTCGCGCAGGCCCTCGGCGGTAGGAAAGTTTTTACCACGCTGGACCTAGTGCGGGCATACCACCAGATACCGGTAGCGGAGGAGGACATCCCGAAGACGGCGATCACCACGCCGTTCGGCATGTATGAATTTCCATACATGTCGTTCGGATTACGCAACGCGGCACAGACGTTTCAGCGGTTCATCGATGAGGTTTTGCGCGACCTTGAATTCTGCTACGCATACATCGATGACATCCTCGTCGCGTCATCGTCAGAGGAAGAACACCACGAGCACCTACGGACGGTGTTTGAGCGTTTGCGAGTATACGGGGTAGTGATCAACCCCACGAAGTGCGTATTCGGACAACGAAGGGTGGAATTCCTCGGATACGAGGTGTCCGACGAAGGAACACGACCGCTGCCGGCGCGAGTGGAGGCAATCCTCGCGTGTCAGATGCCGAGGACCGCGAAGGAATTGAGGAGGTACTTGGGCATGGTAAATTTTTACCGAAGATTCATGCCTAAAGCTGCCGAGATTTTGGCACCGCTCAATGATCTTCTTCGAGAGAACATTAAGGGCAAGACGCCGATATCGTGGACGCAGCAGACTCAACGAGCATTCGAAACATCGAGGGAAGGCTTGGCCGAGGCCGCGCTTCTGAGGCACCCGAGGACGAACGCGGAGCTCGCGTTGTTTACTGACGCGTCCGAACAAAGCGTCGGCGCGGCATTACAACAGCGGGGCAGCGACGGCTGGGAGCCGTTAGCTTTCTTCTCGAAGAAGCTAAGCCCAGCCGAATCGAAGTATAGCGCCTTTGATAGAGAGCTACTGGCGATATACTTGGCGGTCAAGAATTTTCGGCACATGTTGGAAGCGCGCGCGTTCGCGGTATATACCGACCATAAGCCAATCACCTTTGCCTTCCGACAGAAACCGGAGAAAAGCACGCCGCGCCAATTCCGCCACTTAGACTACATCGGACAGTTTACGACGGACATCCGGCACGTGACGGGCGAGGAGAATGTCGTGGCGGACGCGCTATCGAGAATCGAGGAGCTCCAAGCTCCTATGAATTACGCCGCACTGGCGGAATCACAGAGGACCGATGAGGAGCTCGAGGAGTATTTGCGACGGGAGACGGGACTAAAGCTGAGCAAGGTGGAGATCCCCGGAACCGGAATCGCGATTTACTGCGACACAGCGACGCCGACACCAAGGCCATATTTGACAAGGTCTTTCCGTCGGACCGCATTCGACCTGGTGCACGGCCTGGCACACCCAGGGATCAAGTCGACGGGCAGACTCGTGGCGCAACGCTACGTCTGGCCGTCGATGAGAGTGGACTGCCGCAATTGGGCTCGTTCTTGTGTGCCCTGCCAGCGATCCAAGGTGTCTCGACACGTGTCGGCGCCCTTGGGAAAATTCACCGTACCATCCAACAGGTTCGAGCACGTCCACCTGGACATCATCAAGATGCCGGTCTCGGAGGGCAAGCAATATTGCCTCACGTGCGTGGACCGTTTCACGAGGTGGCCGGAGGCGTTCCCCGTACGAGACCAGGAGGCGAAGACGATCGCAAGGGTTTTTTACGAGGGATGAATCTGCCGGTTTGGGGCACCCCTCCGAATCACGACAGACCAGGGGACTCAATTTGAGTCCAGTCTGTTTCGACGACTGAGCGAGATGACGGGAGCGGAAAGACTGAGGACGACGGCATACCACCCGCAGGCGAACGGAATGGTCGAGCGGTTTCATCGCCAGCTCAAAGCGGCGATCAAGTGCCAGCAGAGCGACCGCTGGACGGAGACGCTGCCGACGGTCCTGCTGGGGATTAGAGCAGCGTGGAAGGACGACCTACAGGCGACCACAGCCGAATTGGTGTACGGACAGACGTTAAGGATCCCGGGACAATTCCTAAGCCGGCTGCCGACGGACAACGAGGACAGCGCCGTCGACCTCGTCAGGACGCTACGTGAGCAGTTCGAGAGACTGCGGCCGGTGGACGGAACCCGACACGGGGAGCGACGGCCGTTCGTTTACAAAGACCTAGCGACGGCCGGGCAGGTGTTCGTGCGACGCGACGGACCGAGGAAGATGCTGCAGGCGCCATACGAGGGACCGTACGAGGTTGTCAGCCGCAGCGACAAAGTCTTTGTCGTGCGTATGCACGGCAAAGAAAAAGCGATCTCCATAGATCGCATAAAACCCGCTTATCTGGTTACAGAGTACGAGACGGAAGATAGGGGCCCGACGGAGGCGACGGCGCAGGGCCGGGATGCAGAGGTCGATCGAGATATGCGCAAGGGCGCGAGGCCGCCTCGCCGACGGGGCGAGACGACGACGAGAGCAGGAAGAAAGGTTCGGTTTCCGGACCACTTCCAGGCGGGCCTGTGACGCGGAGGCGAGAACAATTATTTCGGGTCGCGAGGTTCCGAGAGAGCGACTATTTCCCTTGACCTATTAGTGTTTCTGTATTTATATCGCTGTTCCATTGTATTCCATTTAGTTTTTTTTTTGTTTTGTTCCCAAGGAATTGACACGCGTACGCATAGGCGAGCACGAACGACCGTATTATGATCACATACTAGCGAATTTCTTTATGGTGTTGTGGTAGACAGGTGCAGTGTTACGTCGAGAGAAAAAAAGAAAATGTAACTCGCAGCGTCCACGCATCAGAATATCGTGCTATCGGTATAGCACTGGCGGGGGAGTCCTGTGGCGATAATATCGTCACATATTCCCCGGGTATAAGTAGAGACATACAAAAGGACGAAAACAAAAACGAGACAAAATAAACCAGTAAAGAGAAAACATAACAGACGAGACGTTTGACAACTAGCATCGAGACAGAAAAAAGAATAATAACACGAGTGAAAAAGATTAGGTGAGAAGATTCTCGAATGTCAAGAAGATAGGCGACAAGAGGAAATGTAACGCGCGATCAGGAGATTCGGTTTCCGACTGCTGTCGCGTGCGGATGTATACCGCGAATATTCTGTAGCGAACTCAAACGCAGCAATTATAACAGTTCTCATATTAAACCGATTTTGATTATTTACCCACTGACACACACAGATCCTCGCCTGCACCGGTGCATAAGAACCCGGGACATAAACGATTATTAAAGTAGTATTATCGAAATATACCTGTAGATTTTTGTGCTGAGATTTTGATAATCTTTACTGGCGTCTAGGCTAAAGAGAACCTGTAATTAGGAATACATATGTTATTATACATGAATAATCTGAGAGATATAAGACGTGGTCGTCCTTACATCTAGTGAATTAATATAATTAGTAATATATAGTTTTATAGAGTAGGCTGGAAATGATTAATGGTAGGCACGATTCCATCCCAGTGTCTGATGGTATCATTGCGTTTCCATACGTTTACTACATATTGTATATAGGTAAAGAAACATTCTTCACAGTGAGTTATAGGTTCAATTTTATAACAGGCATAGCGACAGTTGAGACATGGAATAGGAGGTGCGGTTTCGCAAACAAGAACGTGATAATTGTAAATGTCTTTAGGTGCAGTTCGAGTTCTTCGCGTGATGCGACAAACTTGGCAATAGTTGTCGTAAATTGTACTTCTATAGCATCTAGCTCTATGTATATTGGGAAAGAATTCTAGCATTTTCTTTATTAGAGGAAATCTCGGTAACAGAGTGTGGAGTTCGACGATATTAGGATGTTCGTAATATGTATTAGAGGCTGTTGCGTTGTGATCGCAAGGATTATTAGAAGACATTTTTTTTTAATATTGTTGGAACGTCTTAAACAGCTAGAGGTGATTCAAGGGTGATTCCCGATCTATAGACGTTAGATAATTAGTGCAAATTGTGCAATTTTGTATTGGTTTGGAAATTGTTAGGAGTTGGGAACATACAGAACACTGTGGTTCGGGATAACCTAATCCAATCACGACAGCGTGAGTATATCGTGTTTGGTAAAAGGAGCGTGCAGCTAGATCAAGATTGGAATAACAATTTCTACAACGTGCAGAATTAGTGACTACGTTACGATATCCGTGTACCTTTACGCAGCGTGCGACGGCGAATATGTGATGTAGTGAAGAACTCGTGGTTTGTCCTGGATGGACTGGTTGGCGATGCCAACACATCTGAAACCCAAAATTAGGCATGTTGTTTTTTTTTTCAACCTGGTTCTATATGTGCTAATTTTAATTTATCGATATGGACAATCCGCGGTTTGTGGTTGATTAAGATTTTGGCGTTGTTGGAAGGTAGGATCTCTGTTATCTCATAGGGTCCTACGTAATGTGCTGAGAATTTTCCTTTCTTTGGTTCTTTTAATGAGAATACATAATCTCCTGTTTTAAATTGCCGAGGATTTACACGTTGATCGTAATAGTATTTGCTTCTCTCTTTAGCTCTAATAAGATTTTGTCGCGCTTCTTCGCGAATATCGTATAATTTATTGAATAGTGTGTTTATATATTCTTGGTAAGTAGGCTCTAGAGGTTCTTCAATAGGTTGATACGCGGATGGCAATCTGGCCAGTCGTCCGAATATTAGCTCATATGACGAGAATTTGGTTCCTTCGTGAACGCTTGTATTATAAGAGAACATGGCGAGTTTGATATATTCATCCCAATTGTCTTCTTTGTCGATTTGTGTCTTTAAATATTCTACTAATACATGATGTGATCGTTCTATCGATCCATTTGATTGAGGGTGATAAGCGGTAGTTTTAAAGTGTTGGATATTGAATTTCTTTGTTAGGGCGCGTATTAAAGTTGATAGGAAGTTTGCACCTTGATCGGTAAGAATAGCTTTAGGAGTTCCGTAAATACAAATGAATTCTTTTGTGAAAGCGTCGGCTATTGTTAATGAAGTGGCTTCTTTTAATGGTACAGCTATGGAGTATTTAGTTAATAAATCTTGCATTGTTAGAATATATTTATTTCCGTTATTTGTGATAGGGAATGGCCCTACTATGTCTAGTGAAACTTTGTCGAAAGCTGTCCCGGGGGTATCCGTAATAATCATAGGTTGTTTGGTTTTGACGCGCGTTAATTTCTTTAGTTGGCATTCGCGACATTTTCTAATAAATTCTTGAATATCTTGTTTCATAGTATTCCAAAAATAATGAGGTCGAAGTCTATTAAAAGTTTTTGTAACGCCTTTATGGCCACCGTATGCTGATGCATGATTTTCCGAAATTAATTTTACGCGTTCTGTAGGGATAGGATGATCGACTAGATTTTGGCAAATAGTTATGTTTATACGGGTATCGTGAAAAAATCTCTTTAGTTGGTTAACAATGTATGACCAAGAAATGTCATCAAATTTGTGCGTTTTGCTAATGCTGAAGGAAGTTAATTGTAATTCGATAACACAGTCTAGTAAAGAGCGTATGCAATTTTTTACGGTTTGCGGTTCTATTAATAGTCGATTGTTTGTTCTTATTGGAATTGATATTAAATTATTCGATTTGATTCTCTTTACGTTAACTCTTTCGAAACTAAGATTTTCATACACGGGTAATAGATTTGCAGTAGAATAAAGCTCGGCTCCTTTGTCATAAGGAGTTCCGTCTAAACTTATGAAAATTACATGATTATCCTTTTGATTTAGTAGATTGTCTCTAATTTCTCGTATTCTTACTTTGCTCGGGATTTGAGGAGAGGGTGGTATAATTGGAACGGTTTCTGAAATTGCTGGATCCACATAATCGTATTCTAAATTTGAATTCGCGTTTGACATATTTGCATAATCGTGATTATTGTTATCGAGAGTTGAACTTTCATCGTCTGAATCGGAGTTATTTCCCGTTATATTAGTGTAATTAGGATTGTCGATATTCTTATTGAGATATGGAGTTAGCGCGTTTGTTTTAATTGATCTGACAGAAGGTCTAGGTCTGCTTGAAAATATGGATTCGTCGGATGACTCGTCGTTATCTGAAGCGAATATTGGTAAAACTAAATCTGTGGGTGGATTTCGAGATAAAGCGTCTGCATTATTATTTAATGATCCTTTTTTGTATTTGATTTCATAATTATATTCTGCTAATTTAGTCTTCCACTTCCAGAGTCTGGAGGTAGGATCTTTTATAGAGTGCAGCCAAATCAAAGGTTTATGGTCCGTTATTATAGTAAAGAGTCTTCCGTATAGGTAAGGTCGGAAATGATTAATACAATATATGATGGCTAAGCATTCTTTTTCAATTGTTGAATAATTTTGTTCTGCGGTACTTAAAATTCGAGATGTATACGAGACAGGAAGATCTTTTCCTACCGGTCCCTGACTTAAAATTCCACCTATCGCGTATCCTGATGCGTCGGTAGTTAATATAAAAGGTTTTGTAAAATCAGGATATTGAAGAATGGGGCTTGAGCATAATGCGTGTTTTAAAGAGTTGAAAGCTTCTACTTGTTTTAGTTGCCAATTGAATATGCTATCCTTTTTCAACAAATCAGTTAATGGTTTTGCGACTTTGGAAAAGTTATGTATGAATCTTCTGTAATAACCGGCTAAACCGAGAAATTGTTTTATATTCTTTGGATTTTTGGGAGTTGGAAAGTGCATTATCGATTTTATTTTGCCCGGGTCTGGTTTGACTCCGTTCGCGCCTATTATATGGCCTAAATAAGCAACTTCGTGCCTTAGAAATTCACACTTATCCGGCTGTAATTGTAAATTCGCGTCGCGTAATCTTTGCATTAATCTTTCGCATTTAATTTCGTGTTCTCTTAATGATCGCGCGTAAACGACAATGTCGTCCATGTAAACGAATAATTCGTTTCCTTGTAGTCCCGATAATACATTATCCATAAGTCTTTGGAAAGTAGCGGGTGCGTTTTTTAATCCGAATGGCATGCGCTTAAATTGATAATGCCCGTATGGCGTAGAAAATGCAGTTTTATGTGCGTCTTTAGATGACATAGAAATTTGGTGAAATCCGGAAGCTAAATCAAATATTGAAAAGTATTTGGCTGATCCTAATTGATCAAGTATATCTGTAATATTAGGAAGGGGATATGCGTCTCCTATGGTTTTTTCGTTTAGTCCTCGATAGTCTATAACCATACGCCAACGTTTATTGCCTTGAGAATCTGGTTTTTTCGGTACTATCCAGATCGGTGAATTATACGGTGATGTAGAATACTCGACTAAATTATTATTTAGTAATTCATGGACTTGTTTATCAATTTCTTCTTTATGGACAGGGGGAAACCTGTATTGCTTATTATGTATAGGGACTTCGTTAATAGTCGGAATGTAATGTTGAGTCGCGTTTGTAGTTCCTAATGTTTCGTTAGGCAAATGGAATCTATCCGAATGCTTTGTTAGAATCGAACGGACGTGTTCAATCTCTTCAGGATTTAAATGTTCGAGTCTCAAAAGTTGCTCGACATCATGTGGTCGATCAGAATTAATAGAATGGTCGTTGGTCGAGAAAAGCCCTAGGGTTCTCGCACAATCGACGGAATTAGAAATTTCATCTCCCATTACCGGGGTCTCCCGACTCTCGGTAATATTCTCTTTATTGCAAGACATTGAATGCCCTAAGGTTTCAATGTATCTAGTAGATTTATCTCCCATCTCTTCTTCGTTTTGGAATCGCACTGAATGCCCTAAGGTTCCAGTGTGATTAGTATAATCTCCCATCTTCGTCGTTTCGTTTAGGTAATGTACGCCGTGCCCTAAGGTCTTCGTACAATACATGAATTTATCTCCCATCTCTTCTTCAGGAGGTACCGAATGCCCTAAGGTTTCGGCCCTATAAATGTATTCTCCCATTTCTTCATCTTCAAAGAGTACGTTGAGCCCTAAGGTCTCAGTACTATCGTTAATATTTATAGGTTCGCGAGATTCGAAATCAAAAATTTCTACCGACGGTATGTCGATTTTGAAATCCTCTTCAGTGGTATTAAATATTGGTAAGTATGTTTTTCCGTTTGATTGAGTAACAAGTGCGTCTCCGAAGAACACCTTGTCAGCGAGGGTTTGTAAGGGTAAGTATCCAGTATGAATTTCTGGATTGGAAATGTGAATGCAACAAGGAGTCACAGTCCTTGCTCTAAGATGTAGCTTTTTATTTTCATAAGTGACAAAGGGAATGACGATAGTGCCGTGATGAAGACATCTATCCTTATAATTTATGATAATATCTCTTTCCTTTAAGAAAGCGTTTCCTAAGATCCCGTCTTGGGGAATGCAAATAGAGTCTGATATGACATGGAATAAAGTAGGTCTGTCCAACAGATGAATGGTTATGGAACCTAAAGTTATTATAGTTTCAGAAGAGATCCCTCGAATGGATATAATATTATCTTTATTTAGATTAACGTGAGGTAATACGAATTGTTGTTTGATAAGATTTATACCGGAGCCAGAGTCAATCATGAAGTTACATTCATGAGATAAATGCGGGGATATGAGTTTAACAGAAGGTAAGTCGTTGTGGTTGAATTCTCTGTCTACACTACAGATTCGAGTGATGTGGTTGGAATAGATTTTTGAGTGAGAATCATGTTTGTCGATTGGGTGCGTCCTATCGGAGCTTCGTTCCGGCGGACGTCGGATTTTTCCGGAACGCTTTGGGGGTTTCCCGAATTAGCAAAAGAAATGCTGGGTCGAGCTTGATTTTGCTCGAGTGATCTTTTATAAGCAAGTTTCCGACATTCGCTCATGAAATGACCGGAACTCTTACAATAACGACAGATTTTAGTAGCTGGAAAGTTTGGTCCTGGTTGACCTGGTGTCAAAGGTTTAATGAAGGGAGCAGTTGAAGAAATATTATTGCGTGAGGTATTAATTATAGGGGGGTTATTATTAACGTTATTTACGGTTTGTCGTGCCGTCGGATAATTTATGTCTGCACGAGGTAGAGTATAAGCACGATTAAAGGCGATAGTTTTCTTTCGAAGGTTTTCTGCTTCTAAAGTTTTAGATAATTGGATGGCTGTGACAATGCTTTGTTCAAAAGTATAGGGTCGTTCTAATTTCACGCGGATTAATAAATCAGAAGGTAGTCCGTTAATAAAACTATTAGTAACACTTTTCTCAATGTTATCTTTAACTTCGTCGTCAAGATTTCCGCAAATATCAGCTTCTCCGTCTATGATTGCCGTTCTTAATTCTTGAACACGCGCAATGTAATCAAAAATGTTTTCGTTATGTTTCATGAATATGTTTGCTAATTCTCCTCGATATTGATCGATGGATTTGTTCGGACCGAAAATAAGTTTTAAACGTCGCGTTAAATCTCGTAAGCTATTGAATTCGACTCCTTCGATTGCGGCATAGGCATGCCCTTGTAATTTGTTAATAATTAATTGAACAAGATGATATTCCTGATATTCAGGGATTAGTTGAAGTGCTCTTTCGCAAATTTTCGTGAAGTGGAGGACGGACATTTTGTGACCGTCGAATTTAGGGATCGTGTCTATAGCGTCTTTTAGACGAATAGGGGAGTTTTGATGAGAAGGAGTAGGTGGTCTTTGTGTTTCTATTTTATCGTAATGTTCCTGCATAGTGTTAGAATGTTCGACTATATCTATACGTCGCGACAAGCGAGTTACTTGTTCCGATAATTTTTCCATAAGGGTTAATTGTGCAGCTAATTGTTCTGAAATTCCGGTTACCGAACCGTCTTCCATGTTTCTATCTTGCTCTAATGTCCGTTGAAATGAAAGTAAATTTTCTTCTCTATTTCGTAATGTTTCAGCTTGTGCTGTTAATTGAGCTTCTTTGTCGTTTAGCGTTTGAGAATAAAGATTAAGTTGACTACGAGTGAGTACTCGGTTTTCTGAATTGTCTGAGTGTACTGGGGTTCTAACAAGAGACATTTTGTTTTAAAATTTGTAGTTTGTAATTTGCTTTACTTGAATTGACTTGTGAAATAACACCGATCGCACAGATCAATCTCCGCGACCTCTCAACGATCTCTTTTGGCCAATCCCACCGCTGCCACCAAAAATAAGGGCCTACTTGTTACGTCCGGCAATTCACCTTGCGGTAAATCACCTTATGCACAAGTCGGTCTTCTCTTGCGTCTACCTCGGTAAACGTTCGAGAAGCTGCTCTCTACTTTTTTAGGGCAACCTGCTAGGCCGGCTATACCCTGGGATGCCGAGAGCTTGAGATTCGATTGAGAAAGTCGGATGGAGAAGGAATTCTGCGGGTCGGGTCAAAAAATAAAGATATTTTACAAGTATAAAAATTGTTTATTCATTTATAAATCCTTTATGTCGATACAAAATCTACTGGTCCTGACTCGGTTCAGGCTGAGCTTGGAACTGTATTACAATGTTATTGAGCTCCTGTTCAGAGTCGTTAGATTGGTTAAGATAGTTTATAAAGGAGCTAAAATTATTCTGTGCTCCTTCTGGGATGAAATTATTGACGTCGTCGGGAGCGAGTACCACGGTGTCCTCGTCGAAAATATTGGAATTGGGTTGTAAAAATGGATCGTATTCAGGAGATGCTAATTGTTGAGTTTGATCATGGACGTAATATTCAGGGTCAGTTAGAAATTGATGATTTGGATCGATTAAGTAAGTATTTGATTCTGAATGAGACTGTTCAGGAAATTGAGGGTGAGAATAGTCAATGTACGGAGGAATACTATTAATTGGCGAATAAGCGTCTGAAGAGGGAGGTTGTATGATTATTCGCGTTGGATAAATTTGAACGTTTAGATTTAGAGGTCTTCGAGATCTACGTTCGCGTAGCCTGTGAAGGTGCTGCTCGTTTCGATCGTTCTGATTCCTTCGTCGGAAAGGAGAGACCATCTAACGGTTAAATAAATTCACATGAATAAATCGAAGGATAGATTGTTCTATTATTTGAAATAATTGAATATGACTCACGTTTGTAGCGTGATTTACTCGTTAATGAAAGCGAACAAAGAAGAAAGGTTAATCTTATGCGAGAAAGCCCTTCACCTATTAATAAATTAACCTTATGTCAGTAATTATTATAATAAACCTGTATTAAATGAGAATTGGTAATAATGTGGATAAAAGGAAGGATTTGAATAGGAGTATTAATATCTGCGTTGAGAATATTAATACTTGATGTTTCAATCTTTAATAATTAAATCTTAAACTTTGAAATAGTAATTCTTAATGAATAAATAAATCTTAGACTTTGAAGTAACAAATTGTCAATGAATATCAAAATCACTGTCAGTTGGTATGGTAAAGTAATTCGCAATTATTGGAAAAAGCAGGGTATTAAAAGCATGAAAGAATAGAGAGATAGGTACATCCGGTTATTCCGGGTTCTCAGGTCCTGGTCTTAATAGGCTAATGCTACGTTCACTTTACTAAACGTGCATCTCTGAGATGATTTGCGAATTTACCTTCTGACAGGATATATCTCTAATGGGTATAGAGGAGTTAGGAATAGAGGTTTGAATATAAGTATTAATATCTATATTAAGAGTATTAATACGTGTAGCTTCAGGCATCAATAATTGAATTGTAAATTGTGAATTAATTATTTTTAATAATCATTAAGACCACTGTCATTTGGTTTGGTAAAGTAATTCGTTAGGTTTGTAAAGCAGAGAGAGAGTAAGCAGGGAAGGGTGAAGAAATGTACGGTTGCCCGTGGATTCCGGTCCCCGAAGGTTAATGCGACGTTCACTTTACAGAACGTGCATCTCAGAATCGTAGTAACGAATTTACCTTATGACAGGGTATGGTTTTAATAGTAGCAAATAGGGTAAGGTGGAGTACACTTGTCAAATAAATTTAAATATCAATATGCAAGATCACTGTCAGTCGGTGTGGTAAAGTAATTCGCAATTATTGGAAAGTGCAAGGTATTAAAAGCATAAAAGAATAGAGAGGTAGGTATACATCCGGTTATTCCGGGTTCTCAGGTCCTGGTCTTATTAGGCTAATTGCTACGTTCACTTACTAAACGTGCATCTCTCTGAGATGATTTGCGAATTACCTTCTGACAGGATATAAAATTCTAATGTGTACTGAGGAATTAGCGTTATTCAATTCGCTAATAGGTAGTAGGATACGGGGTTACATACATATATAAATAAGCCAGTGATATAATAAAATACATAAGTATATTATTATAATAGATTGAATAAGTATGCGATAATCGGTTAAATAATATTGAATAGTATTGGATCAAATATTAAATAGATCGACGATTGTAACGCAGACGTATGCAGATGCAAATCGTAGATTGGAATAATATCGGAAACGCAGAGTAATATATGGCTTATGTCTGTATTCAAATTCAGAGTTCGTAATGTGAAATAAGATTGAGTTCGAAATTCAGTGGTTAAATAATTAATTAAATATAATGATTAAATATAATGAGTGTCCGTCGCGCTTTACTATTTAGGGATATGTGAACTGGCTTAAATACTCACAAGGTTAGACATGTCTTATGTGCCTTGCTATGGATACCTGCATGCGCCGATACAGAGTGGCGGGCTTGGATGCTCTATTGAGAACTTTGATCCCAATTCTGAGCATAACCGACTGCAAGCGGTTGGTGTCGGAGTACTCTAGCCCGCAGCATGCGCGGCTGCCGAACCACGTATGTGGCTAGGCAGCTTGTCTGGTGTGAAAACCAGATGCGAGTGCGGGGCCATAGAGTGACTACAACCGCTGAGCCTCAGACAGCGTGTGCGGCTGGTTGCGCGAGTCGTGCGATGGGAGTGGACTCAGAGAGGTTGCGGCCTCCACCTGAGCTCCTTACTGGGTATCGGCTGGCGCCGATGCCATCCCAGGTGCCGACTACGTGCACTATCACCACATACGGGCTAACTGCATACCGTCTAGAGCGAGATGCTCCCGAGGTCGTGATGGGCGCGATAATCGCTGTCGTGCCGGTTGTCCCGAAACCGAGACCCCGGGCCCTCACTGCGTGCAAGATCAACGCGAGAAAGACCGGAGTGCTGTCCATGGTGGCGTCCGGCAGAGACAAGAAGGTGAATGTGGACACCACACCTTATTTCACCGTGGGGGGAGCGATGATACCGCAAAGATCCCTGGTCGATGTCTGGACGTATCTGGGCTGCGAGTACACAGGTGCTAGGGAACTCGCAAGCGATCCACCCTTAGCTCAGGCTATCGAGCAACTCACGAGGGCACCTGTTAAGCCGCAACAGCGGCTGAGGTTGTTGCGTGACTGTCTCCTTCCACGGTATTATCACCGATGGACAGTGGGTACGGTCTCGGCCAAAACCCTCAAGGGTAAGGATATCATCGTACGCACTGCGGTGCGACGATGGCTGCGTTTTCCCCATGATGTTCCTGCTGGATACCTGCATGCGCCAATACAGAGTGGCGGGCTTGGAATGCCTCTATTGAGAACTTTGATCCCAATTCTGAAGCATAACCGACTGCAGCGGTTGTGTCGGAGTACTCTGCCCGCAGCATGCGCGGCTGCCGAAACCACGTATGTGGCTAGGCAGCTTGTCTGGTGTGAAAACCAGATGCGAGTGCGGGGCCATAGAGTGACTACAACCGCTGAGCTCAGACAGCAGTGTGCGGCCTGGTTGCGCGAGTCGTGCGATGGGAGTGGACTCAGAGAGGTTGCGGCCTCCAACCTGAGCTCCTACTGGGTATCGGCTGGCGCCGATGCCATCCCAGGTGCCGACTACGTGCACTATCACCACATACGGGCTAACTGCATACCGTCTAGAGCGAGATGCTCCCGAGGTCGTGATGGGCGCGATAATCGCTGTCGTGCCGGTTGTCCCGAAACCGAGACGCCGGCTCACTGCGTGCAACGCTGCTTCAGAACGCTCGGAGGGAGAATGCATGATGGATGGCGCGTAGAGTTGGGGGCCTCCGCATCAATCGCGCGAGTTTGAATGATTGCGTGAATGGTCGAGGTGAAGTACGAGATGCCTTTGGCTAGCTCCGACCTTCACGCTCCAGGGTGTTGACTGCGAACACCAACAGTAAACAGCTCTGCAATATCGTTGTCGGTGGCGACTTGGCGACTGTGATTTTGTAGCAGTCGTCGCGCACCGTAGACGAAACATAGCCAAATGCCTCGTCATCTAATTAGTGACGCGCATGAATGGATTAACGAGATTCCCACTGTCCCTATCTACTTACTAGCACAGCATTGCCACGAGTCGGAGTCGCAAGACCGAATGGCTCATATGTGGCGCGCACACCTAGTGTGTAGTAGCGTGGCTCCCTCTTGCTTGTTTCGCACGCAGAGCCGGGGCCAAGGCGTGAGTGTCGAGGAGTCGAAGGAGAGTTTAAAATAAAAGTGAAACTGCGAATGACTAGATTGACCAGCACAAACTCTGGACAAACAGTCTAGGAAATGAAAACGCAAAATCGGTAAACAAACCGATAGCCCAAAAACTGGTGTCCTAAGACTTGGCCCCAGAGTGTTCGGCCCAGAGCTCGCCGCTTCCCTTTACAAACTCTGGGAGCCTCGAAAATACGGATTGTTCCCAGGCGCGCATACCGGGTCTGTCGAGTGTCGGGGCGAAGGTCGCAAGCGTGTCCCTAACGGGACGCCGCATACGTTTGTGGCTGGAAACCGGTTCGATGGATCGGACATGCAGTGGAACAATCTAAGAACACTCGGTGTTTCTCTCTGCGGCATGCGGCACGCGGGGAGGTTCGCTGGGAGTTGTCCGAAGGGGCAGTCACCCAGACTGAGGGCAAAATGGACCCGGTCCCACGGGCTATGGGCCCGGACCTTGAGGACGAAAGGAAGTCAGGCAGTGCGCGTTGGAAGTCAGCAAAGCATCCGGAAAAGCAGTACGTGGCGATTCGGCCCTTGGGGTGCGCTCCGGTGCAACCCACGAGGCTGGCCGCGCGGTGGGTTTCAAAAAGGGCTAAAGGCAACACGCCTTAAGGACCCAGATGAACCCAACGCAAGACTGAAAAGCAGCACGCCGCGTGGCGACTCGGCCCCTGGGGTGCACTCCGGTGCGACTCACGAGGCTGGCCTCGCGTTGGGTCTCAAAAAAGGGCTAAAGGCAACACGCCTTAAGGACCCAGTTGAACCCAACGCAAGATTGAAAAGCAACACGCCGCGTGGCGACTTGGCCCCTGGGGTGCGCTCCGGTGCAACCCACGAGGCTGGCCGCGCGGTGGGTTTCAAAAAGGGCTAAAGGCAACACGCCTTAAAGACCCAGTTGAACCCAATGCAGGATTGCAAAGCGGCACGCCGCGTGGGGACACGGCCCCTGGGGTGCGCTTCGGCGTCGCTGTCGGGGGCTGCCGCGATGCGTGTTGAGACTGACAGAAAACGTAAAATGCAAGGGGTGCGGCCCTGGGGACAACAAAGCAAGGGATTGAAAGGAATGGGCGGGACCTCCGGCCACACCATGGCCAGCGAGTGTCCACAAGCGTTAAAAGTCTCCCGAGTAGTGCCGGGAACCCCAAAAAGCTCTCCAAGATTCTAAAGCAACACGCTGCGGCGAATGAAGGGCTTATTATTATTATTTTCAGGTCTTCCAGCCTCAGGCCTACACACTGCACTGCTACGAGTCGGCGTCACTGACCAAATGGCTCACAAGTAGCACGCGCACATGGATGCGTTGGAGGAGCGTACTCGGGGTCGCTCGCACAGCGAAACTTCCTCCTCATCCGAGGACTGGAGTGCTGGGGGTGGCACGAGTGCGCTGCCCGTACCTATCTATTCCAATCCCTGTCCTACCAACACCAAGTTCCGCCTTACCGGAGACCCATCACATTTCCGCTCGCCTCCCTCATGCTGCGGTTTGATGGCAGGGGAGCAGGGGTCTCTGTCTGCGCCTGATGGGCCCCGCGCCTCCCGGTTTTTGACCCGGGGGCGTGGGGACCAAAGGGCGACCTCTTTTCTTTTCAGGAACATCATCATCGGTATCCTCGTCGTTGCTCCGGTCGTTTCATTTCGCTTTACTTTGTCTCGTTCGTTCGTCTGCTTCGGGTGGAATGCCGATGAATAGGTAGGCGTTTCCTAACAATGGCGCTCGTCTTAATGTTAAGGTGTTAGGTACCGTGCCGAGGGCATGAATGGTCGCGTAGACGGTAAGATCGCGGCCGCTAACGGTCCGCCCGGGATATCTGCCGCCCTCCCGGTGTGCTTAGGCTTGGTGGCGTAGTGGTGGCTCTGCGTTGCTTGACCCCCTCTTCCACCGCACTCGTGGGAACAAAATGAGTATTTACAATTCTTTGGTGAGGAGGAGTGCCCGCCTGGCAAATCGCTTCCTCGTCGGGTGGGACAGTAGCCCAGGAAGCACATAGTGGCTGCGGCCTTCGTGCAGTCCGAGTTGAATTAGCTAGATGCGACGCGACCGCGAGAAAGCCCAGGCCGATGTTCATCAACCGGCTGGAACCGAACGTAGATATAAGGAAAAACCGCGGAAAAAACCACGAGAATAAAGCAGGGATTAGCACCGCGATTAGCTCCGTGATTAGTTCCGCGACCAGCGCCGTAAATAACGCTGAAATTAGCTCCGCGAACCCCCTAGAACCCCAACCCCACACTCATAAACTATCGGATCGAGCCGGGCCGCTCCAAAGCGCGTCAAGCTCCTCTTCTTCTACTTCGACCGGAAATTTCTCACTGGCAACCACGGGGGTGAGAATCCTGCAGCTGAACATGAGACGTTCGGCTTCAATCAATACCCCCACGAGTCCGACCTCAATTGCCGGGACGAGGGACGAATCCCCCTGGGCAACCCGACTCCTGTGGTACCAGTCAAGATCACTGGTTGGATCTTCGTGGCCGAGACCACTCCCAGCTTTCGGAGGCCTACACCTCTCAGGCAGTGGTCGGCCTATGTTCCTCGGGAACATCGGCTTCTCTTATCCTCATTTCAGCATCGCCCTCCTTCTCTGAAATACAATCTTCGCATACACACCAACACTTTCATACCTTTCCTTACATTCCAACATGCGACTCACATCCACATTGCCATTCTCTCGCACAATCACACCCCACTCACTCAGGTTCCTCACATCACCATACATTGGACACTCAACCAACACATGCTTTTAATTCTCTCTCTCCGCTCCGCATGCACAGCTCACACTCTCAGACAGACCACGCTTATACAGGAATTCATTCAAACTTCCATGCCCTGTCAGGATATAGCCCAGGCTCAAGCTAGGCTCGAACTCTCGGCACTCACCCGCGAACCTTACATTCTTTATAAATTCATACGTCACTCTTTCTTTCTCGCACTTATTCCATCTATTCTGCCACATCTCATACAGCCTTTCACTCACCAATTCCATACATCCTTCCACACCTCTCTCACGCAAGTCACTATCATTCACTAAATCATACTCACTCATACTAATTCCCTTTCTCACCTTATACAACACTCCTCTTCTCACGCACTCCAGGTCCCACGGCAAGCCACCCATAAGGACTTACATGGCCGCCGTGGAGACCGTTCTACATACATTCAGACACGCACTCAACACCACTCGCTGGCACCTATTTATGAGCTCCCTCGCATATTCAAATCTCATCACTCCATACCATACACTCGCTCCATACATCACACACGACATGAACAGACCTTTATACAACACAGTCACAGCTTTCTTTCGCAAACCCCTGTTACGTCCGGCAATTCACCTTACGGTAAATCACCTTATGCACAAGTCGGTCTTCTCTCGCGTCTACCTCGGTAAACGTTCGAGAAGCTGCTCTCTACTTTTTTAGGGCAACCTGCTAGGCCGGCTATACCCTGGGATGCCGAGAGCTTGAGATTCGATTGAGAAAGTCGGATGGAGAAGGAATTCTGCGGGTCGGGTCAAGAAATAAAGATATTTTACAAATATAAAAATTGTTTATTCATTTATAGATCCTTTATGTCGATACAAAATCTACTGGTCCTGACTCGGTTCAGGATGAGCTTGGAGCTGTATTATAATGTTATTAGACTCCTGTTCAGAGTCGTTAGATTGGTTAAGATAGTTTATAAAAGAGCTAAAATTATTCTGTGCTCCTTCTGGGATGAAATTATTGACGTCGTCGGGAGCGAGTACCACGGTGTCCTCGTCGAAAATATTAGAATTGGGTTGTAAAAATGGATCGTATTCCGGAGATGCTAATTGTTGAGTTTGCTCATGGACGTAATAATCAGGGTCAGTTAAAATTTGATGATTTGGATCGATTAAGTAAGTATTTGATTCTGAATGAGACTGTTCAGGAAATTGAGGGTGAGAATAGTCAATGTATGGAGGAATATTATTAACTGGCGAATAAGTGTCTGGAGAGGGAGGTTGTATGATTATTCGCGTTGGATAAATTTGAACGTTTAGATTTAGAGGTCTTCGAGATCTACGTTCGCGTAGTCTGTGAAGGTGCTGGTTGTTTCGATCGATCTGATTCCTTCGTCGGAAAGGAGAGACCATCTAACGGTTAAATAAATTTACATGAATAAATCGTAAGATAGATTGTTCTATTATTTGAAATAATTGAATATGACTCACGTTTGTAGCGTGATTTACTCGTTAATGAGAGCGAACAAAGATGAAAGGTTAATCTTATGCGAGAAAGCCCTTCACCTATTAATAAATTAACCTTATGTCAGTAATTATTATAATAAACCTGTATTAAATGAGGATTTGTAATAACGTGGATAAAAGGAAGGATTTGAATAGGAGTATTAATATCTGCGTTGAGAATATTAATACTTGATGTTTCAATCGTTAATAATTAAATCTTAAACCTTGAAATAGTAATTCTTAAGGGGAGATATACACCTAGCATGGTCGAAAAAATCGATTTTTTTTTTTTGCATTTTCTTGATGCTTGAGGTCTCAAGAATATCTGGTTAAAATTGCAAGTCAATATCTCGATAAATAACGAAGTTACAGCCGAGAGAGTAAACCGTCTCCGAGAGCGCGCCGTACCGCCTGTTTTGCGGCCGAGCCGAGAGGCAGCGACCCTTCGAAGAGAGCGTGTCTAGACCTGTTTTACGATTCTATTGTGTTTTCGAGCGTGGTCGGGTCCAGGTATAACGCAAATATCACACGACCGTTATTCTTTGCCGGAAATTGGACGCGTTTCGTCAGTAACTTGCCGTTCGTGCAACTGTGCGTTACAGTGAGTTTTCGTCTGTGAATACATATTCTGAGGAAAATGGATAACAGATATAAAGGTTCTCGGGAAGCTCATCAATCCGGATCTTTTCGCAAAGATCGAAGCAAGAAGAAGATACCGCCCAAAAATCGAAATACTGCCGAAAAAGTAGAACTTTCCGACGAGAATATTAGTTCCAGTGCCAAAAAATTGAAGACTGATCGTGAGACATCCGCACCAGAAGATCCAAACATCGGGTATCGAATTTTGAATTTTCTGGCAGTGTTTTCTGCCTTATCGGAATGTGTAAAATGCAAAAAGTGTGATAGTGATGTTCGATTCTCAATAGAAAGCACTCGAGGACTCGGTTTTAAAATTGTAGTTTCGTGTTCATCGTGCAAACCGACTTTTATTCCTTCGTGCCCGTACATCAAGACTGCTTACGAAATAAATACACGATTCTTTTTTGTTATGCGTTTATTGGGGATTGGTTTGCGTGGAGCTATGAAATTTTGTGGCCTCATGGATTTACCGCCTCCGGTTCAACAAACGACGTATGATATGATAATTGAGAACATTCATTCTGCTGCTTCAAGTATTGTTCAATTGGTGTTAAAACAAGCTGTAAGAGAAGAACAACAGGAAATAATAAAACAAAATTCGAGTGATGATATCAAAAAACTGACCATTTCAGGAGATGGTACGTGGCGAAAACGTGGTTTTACCTCATTATATGGAGTTGCGGTTCTCATTGGTCACTTGACAGGAAAAGTCGTTGATTTCATTGTAAAGTCTGCTTATTGTGTTGAATGCAACTATTGGAATAAACACGTCAATACCGAGCAATATCAGGAATGGAAATCTAATCACGAAGAAAATTGCCAGGCGAATCATGTCGGATCGGCAGGCAAAATGGAAGTAGACGCCATGAAGGAATTATTTTCAAGATCTGTCGAAAAGCATGGAGTTATGTACATTAATTACGTCGGGGATGGCGACTCTAAGACGTACACGGGATTAGTGAATGCGAAACCGTATGGTGATGAGATTGAGATTATAAAAAAAGAATGCGTGGGACACGTTCAAAAGCGAATGGGAACCCGTCTTCGCGAATGCAAGAAAAAAAATCCTGGAATCGGCGGCAAAAACAAATTGACGGCAAAGTTTATAGACAAACTGAGCATTTACTATGGCTTAGCCATTCGAAGAAACAGTAACTCCAAGGATGACATGAAAAAAGCGATATGGGCAACATTCTACCATTACGGCTCAACAGACAGCAAGCCTGAACATCATTTTTGTCCCGAAGGCCCGGAATCGTGGTGCAAGTGGCAACAAGCGAAAGCTAAAGGAGAACTGAGGAATTTCCGTCACGATTATTCAGCATTGCCAAAAACGGTGTTAGATCCCATCAAACCAATTTACGAAGACCTCAGCAATGACAAATTGTTGGAACGCTGTGTTGGCGGATACACACAAAACAGCAATGAGAGCTTCAACCAACTTATTTGGAAGATAGCTCCAAAAACGATGCACAGCGGGGCAAAAATTGTTAACATTGCTGCATTTCTTGCAACATGCACGTTCAACAATGGTGTCACGTCATTGTTAGAAATTATGAACGTATTAGGAATATCAGTCGGATCGGGCGCGCACTTGTACGCTGCGCAAGAAGACGAAACTCGCATAGCGAAAGCCGAGCTGCAAGCGCAAGAACAGACTAAAGAAGGTCGAATACGGCGCCGACAACAAAATTTAGAAAATATGAACATTCCGTCGACCGTAGAAGACTTACACTATGGGCCTGGTATCGATGATTCCATGTAAGTTGACAAATTTAATGATTTATTCATTCCCAAATTTTCAAACGCGTTTTTCTCAAAACCACGTTTTTCAAATCGGTACCCAAAATTTCTCGAAAACCAATGAACCGATTGCCTTGAATTTTTTTGTGGTTATTCTATACATCATTATCTAGTACTTGTCATAGGATTTTTTTTTTTCGTTGCTTAGTTTTTGTTTTATAGGCAAAATAATAACTAATTTTTGGTCGAAAAATCGCTATGTTATGTTCAAACGTCCGCCATTTTGTCATAAATCGATATTTTCAAAATCGGCTATGACAAGTACTAGATTATAGTATCTAATTTAATAATCTTTTTGGTTTTTTTGTTTCAGATGATTTTTGAAGAAACGCCAGTGGGTACCGTTTACCCGGATTTTCTTACGGCGCTCCAAAGATTATACCACAACCTCGTCAATTTTTGATTTTTTTTAATAAAAAAAATTGGACATATTCCTGAATGTGTATACTTTTAGATAGAAAAACCCCCAATCCGAAATTTCAAATAGTTTTCCTTAAAAAAATTCACAAAGATGACCTTTTTTTCCGGCTCCTAGGTGTATATCTCCCCTTAATGAATAAATAAATCTTAGACTTTGAAGTAACAAATTGTCAATGAATATCAAAATCGCTGTCAGTTGGTATGGTAAAGTAATTCGCAATTATTGGAACATGCAGGGTATTAAAAGCATAAAAGAATAGAGAGGTAGGTGTACATCCGGTTATTCCGGGTTCTCAGGTCCTGGTCTTAATAGGCTAATGCTACGTTCACTTTACTAAACGTGCATCTCTGAGATGATTTGCGAATTTACCTTCTGACAGGATATAACTCTAATGGGTATAGAGGAGTTAGGAATAGAGGTTTGAATATAAGTATTAATATCTATATTAAGAGTATTAATACGTGTAGCTTCAAGCATCAATGATTGAATTGTAGATTGTGAATTAATTATTTTTAATAATCATTAAGACCACTGTCATTTGGTTTGGTAAAGTAATTCGTTAGGTTTGTAAAGCAGAGAGAGAGTAAGCAGGGAAGGGTGAAGAAATGTACGGTTGCCCGTGGATTCCGGTCCCCGAAGGTTAATGCGACGTTCACTTTACAGAACGTGCATCTCAGAATCGTAGTAACGAATTTACCTTATGACAGGGTATGGTTTTAATAGTAGCAAATAGGGTAAGGTGGAGTACACTTGTCAAATAAATTTAAATATCAATATGCAAGATCACTGTCAGTCGGTGTGGTAAAGTAATTCGCAATTATTGGAAAGTGCAAGGTATTAAAAGCATAAAAGAATAGAGAGGTAGGTATACATCCGGTTATTCCGGGTTCTCAGGTCCTGGTCTTAATAGGCTAATGCTACGTTCACTTTACTAAACGCTCTGAGATGATTTGCGAATTTACCTTCTGACAGGATATAATATTCTAATGTGTACTGAGGAATTAGCGTTATTCAATTCGCTAATAGGTAGTAGGATACGGGGTTACATACATATATAACTCTCGCGTCGTCTCGTATTCCTCTTCGCCGGGGATTACGGTGCGGCTCTTCTCGTTCGTCGCCGAACGCGCGCAAAATTAACGCACACTTATTTATTACGAGCACAGCATTTGCCACGAGTCGGTGTCGCAAAGACCGAATGGCTCTTATGTGGCGCGCGCACGCCTCTAGTGTGTTGGCCGCGCGGTTCCCTCTCGTTTCGTACGCAGCAGCGGAATCGTCGCGCTTACCGAGCATCTACTCCACGGATACGAGTTTGCGGGAAGAGTTGCTTCTTCCCGCTCGCTTTGTACGCCGTAGCGAAATCTTTTTGCTGGTCGTGTGCGGTTAAACGCGTACGAACCAGACAGAACAGTCCTCGACGTCTAAGCATCGCCATCGTCGATCTAGCGTCAGGGTGAATCGCGCGGAGAAGGGATCGTTTAAAATATTTCGACCAACTGTCAAACTGTGTCGGTCCGACGGTTTTTTCAAAAGTTCCCAGTTCCCGTGGCGGGAGGACGCTCCGAACGAGAAACACGAATCTATTTTGGGGCCGAGCCTTCCCCCTGGGGGAGGGGCGCGCCCGCGCGCCCCTGGCGCGCGGGACAGGCTGTTTCGAAGAGCCACCACGTTTATTCTCTCTCTCTGTCGAGAGAAAGAGCACGAGGTTGAACGGAAGCGGTTTTTTTCGCGAACCGCAAAAATTTCGAACGATTACCTGAACGGTGGATCAGGCTCTGGGGCGATTTAAAAGCAGCGAATTGGGTCAACTTGTGAATGAGGGGCCACTGAAAAATCGACATTTTGAACGCACATTCGGTCCACGGGGACAATTCCCACCCGCATGGCTGAGGGTCGTTTTAGTACCCCTAAACTTTGGCCCAAAAAAGCGGAGGAGAGCATTCGTAATCCTTTACTCTTTAAGGAGAGGGTTTGAATCGCGAAGGCCCCGACCGCCGGTCCAAGTCCACAAAATTTTCGTCAAGCGAAAAAGGGGACCGGCGCGCCGCGTCGTGTTATCTGCGAATCGATTCCGCCCGAATTTCGTATATAAAAGAGAGGGAGAGCGAGATCTCGAACCCGCGATATATCGTATCCATTAACACCAACAGCGTGTGTGTGCGGTTAGCGCCCGGCGATTTGCTTCTAGCGTATTTCGTGTGGTGTGCTGCCGCTGCGGATTCTCGTTCGACGCTCTCTTCTCTCACTCTCTATAATATAGATTATAGAGGAGAGACGACGATGAGCGACGCGGAGGAGGCAAAGGGCTACGAAAACTCACTAGGGCGACGACCTCAGAGCAGGCGAGATTACCCGCTGAATTTAAGCATATTATTAAGCGGAGGAAAAGAAACTAACTAGGATTTCCTTAGTAGGCGGCGACCGAACAGGAAAGAGCCCAGCACCGAATCCCGGTTCCGCCGCAGGGAAATGTGGTTTTGGGAGGATCCGCTTATCCCGAGGTGCGGTCGCGTTCCAAGTCCATCTTGAATAGGGCCACTACCCCTAGAGGGTGCCAGGCCCGTAGCGACCGGTGCCGTCTCGGGAGGATCTCTCCTTAGAGTCGGGGTTGCTTGAGAGTGCAGCTCTAATGGGTGGTAAAATCCATTAAGGCTAAATACGACCACGAGACCCATAGCGAACAAGTACCGTGAGGGAAAGTTGAAAAGACTTTGAAGAGAGAGTTCAAGTACGTGAAACCGTTCAAGGGTAACCTAAGAAACCCAAAAGATCGAACGGGGAATCAATCGTCAGCGGCGCTGGCTTCGCGTCGGTCGGCGATGTCCCGCGGAGTCCTTGCGGCTCGCGCGCGGGCACGCTACCGTGCGGATGTCCGGCGCTCGTCGTCGTTTCACTTCTCCCCAAGTAGAACGTCGCGACCCCGCTGGGTGTCGGTCTAACGGCCCGGGTGCGGTGTCTGTCGCGTCGCCGGTAAAACGGCACGCGACAACCTCGGTCGCCCGGCCGGCTGCTCGGCGGTACGCGCAGGTATCAGGGCCCCACTATTCACGGTGCGTCGAGACCGTCGCAAGCGCGCCCCCACGGTACTCGGAGGTTACGGACTTCGCGCCGTCCCCCGGTCCTGGCCCGCTGTTGGTTACAATACGGTACACCTTCGACGGCCCGCGAACGTCTCCCGCGGTCTCGCGGGAGACCGATACCGGTCGGCGGACCGCTACTGGCTTTAGGTACTCTTAGGACCCGTCTTGGGAAAAACGGACAAAGGGGTCTAACATGTACGGGGAGTTTATTGGGACTTGTCGCGAGACCTAAAGGCGTAATGAAGTGAAGGTCGGCCCTGGCCGTCGACTTAGGGGGGATAGGCCGCGTCGCGATGCGGCCTCGCACTCCCGGGCGTCTCGTTCTAATCGCGAGAAGAGGCGCCCCGAGCGTACCGTTGAGACCGAAAAATGGTAAACTATGCCTGGTCAGGACGAAGTCAGGGAAACCCTGATGGAGGTCCGTAGCGATTCGACGTGCAAATCGATCGTCGGAACTGGGTATAGGGCGAAGACTAAACGAACCATCTAGTACTGGGTTTTCCCTCCCAATTTCCCCAGAAAAGGGCCCCCG
>NW_028190971.1:0-9949 GCF_048542155.1 Nylanderia fulva | reverse complement strand
TAGTAGAGATGGGCCGGGTTCCTGGGTCCTCATGGGCCGGGTTCGCTCCGACTTTCCTTATCCTATTTCGGTACGATGCGTATGCCTTTTTTTGGCTATGCGCTCCGACTTATCTTAATCTTTTTTTTGGGGTAATCGTTTTTGGCGGTGGCGGGTGACTCTCGCTATGCGGTTTTGCAAGGGGCCTTGGGGTTTTTGCAACGTTTTTCGGGGTTGCATAAATGCTTTGCATCACGTTTATTGTTCTAAAATTTCCAAAATCTTCTGGATTTTTCCTTGCGAGAAAAGCCGATTTCACAAGAAAGGGGCTTTTCCCCCCTAATTTTTTTAATTACTTGGTATCCTTCTTTTAAGCGATATTTTTAAATAATTTGGGTAAAAGTTTTTTGGGTGTGTTAATATTATTATATTTATATATATAATTTATAGTTTTCATATTTAAAATTTTACTATTGAAAAAATATTTTTATTTAATATTGGGAAATGAAATTTTTCCCTTATACTGTCTTTGAAACGCCCGGAAAATACCAAAATGCCCTTATGCTTCATTGAGATCGCCAGAGAATATATATGGGGGCGTCAAAGTATACGATTTATTTTTATATTTTATATAAAATATATTATATATATTTTATACGTTCTTTAAACCCCTTTTTTTTGGGGTTTTCTCACAAATTAAACAAAGGGATTTTTAAAAAATTTATAGTCGAACTAGTACCCTTTTTTAGTACTTTCGAACTTTTGCGGTACAATGTTCTACGCATTCCCTGTACATTTTAAATCTCTTGAAATTTTGAAAAGTTTTTAATTTGGGGACGCCTTTTTTCTTATTTCAGGGTTTTTGTTTCCTAAAGAAGGTGAGAGAGAGGGGGGTTTTTTTTAATTTATGGGGCCTTTTTTTAAAGCTATTTAATATTATTAAATTTAAAAGGGGAAATTTTTACCCCTTTTCGTCATTTGGGGGAAAAGAAAAAAATTTTTTTAACCTACAAATAATTATAGTGTGATTAAAAAATTTTTCCCCCCCCCCCCTTTTTATTACCGGGGGTTTTTCCCCCCCTTTTTCAAAAAGGGGTTTGAGATTTTCCTGACTAATTTGATTAAAGAATAAAGTTTTGAAAAAATTTGAAGTTTTTAAAAATTTTCCTGGACCTTTCCCCTTCTACGGGAAATTTCCACATACTTGGTGTATTCGGGGGAGGGGCTATTTTCCCGACCCGTTTTAATCTTTTCTCCCCTTTTTTTTATAAAATTTTCGATTTGGGGGCGAGCTTTTTTGGAAAAATTTCCTCTTTAAATTGGTTTTTTTCCCCAAAAGGTTTCGCACCCTTTTGGGCGGTGCCCCCAAAATTTTTCCCTTTTTGGGGGGCCCAAAACCGTGACATTTGAAACACCCTTTTAAACTTAGATACCCTTTACCCTATACGTTCCCATTTTTTTTAAAAATTTTTTCGCCGTAGGGCCCTTTCGAATTTTCCTTTTTATTTCAGGTTTTTGCTCTTTGGTTTTTTGCTTTTCTGATTATTTCTTCTCGGCGGGCTTTTTTATCAGATCCCATGCACCCCTTCTTTCCCAGATGCCCCTTTTTTTTTTTTCCTCCGGTCAGGATCCTCGCTGACTCCGAGTGGAAAAGGCCCCTTTGATACTTCCTTCCGTAGGGGGGGAAAAGGTGATCTGTCCCCCAAACCCCTCGTCTTTCAAAACGCAACCCTTTTTTTTTTCTTTCTCCCTTCATCCCCCTTTTTTTCCTTGCCACACTTTATTTTGAGGGAATTCCTTAGCTTATCTATTATTTTTTTTTGATTTTCAGTTTTATTTTTATTCCCATTTTTTTTTCCCACGAGTTGGTGGACAAAAATCCACCCGGCAGACCCCCCCATGCCGGGGTAACCTTTTTCCCCGGGGGGGCGGCAGGTACCCCGGGGGTTGGGCCCGTAGAGGCCGGTCTACCCTCCCCACTCTCATCGTTGCCCCATTGCTCAAGATTAGGGGTTTTTTTAAAAGAGGCCCTTCCTCGCACCCCAGGCTTTTTAACCGAGGCCCCCGGCCCCTAGAGACGGACTTAGGGGTTAGGGTATGGGCCCAAAATTTGAGTTGGGGATAGTACCCGCCGAGGCCTCTTAGCACCCACCCACCTTTTTTGTGGGAGGGGTGACCCCCCCCACCACACAAGGTGGGATCACGGGGGGGAGTAATAGGGAAAAAGGGGGAAAATCTCGTTAATCCTTTCAGCCCGCATAATAGATGACGAGGAATTGGTAGTTTCGTCTAGGGTGCGCGACGACTGCTACAAAATCCAGTCGCCAATCGCCCCGCAACGATTTGCAAGGTTTACTGTTGGGGTTCGCATCAACACCCGGAGCGTGAAGCGGAGCTCCCCCAAAGGCGCCGACTTCACCTCGACCATTCCGAATATTAAAAACTCGCGCGATTGATGCGGGGCCCCAAAAATCTAGGGGCCCCACCCATCAGCACCCCCAATGGGCCACTTTCCGCCTTCTTCGTTAAAACCATGTCTTTGCGTTAAAAACGTTTCATTCACCATGCCCCCACAAAAACTCGATCGTCAACTTTCGGAGCTGGGCGGACTTAAACCCACTCCCCAAACTCAGACTCGCTTCGCGGCTCCAACACCTCGCCACGAAATTGAAATGCGGTAAACCGAACTTATTTCGGGGGGTACTCCTGTGCGCTCGCCACGCGGCGCCAGTCATTCATGATCGGTACTTCTCCCCTTTACGTTCGGGGGACATTCCAACGCGGGTTTCGCTAACATATTGCCGTCTACACCACTGCCTCCCACCCTTAGCGATGGTCGGGGGGGGGCCCCCCCGGGCCGGGAGACGCAAAAAGCTTGTTCCCCCATCGACGCGCCATCCCTTCGGGGTTTTAAATAGACCAACTTGACGGCATAGGTCGTCCGCCGCAGGATTTCCCTCCGTGCGTCTAAAGAAAGGTTGCACGCAGTGACCGGGTCTGGGTTTTGGGGAAAAACCGGACACACCGATTATCGCGCCCATCACGCCCTCGGGAGATCTGCTCTAAGACGGTTCATTTCCCCCGTATGTTGGTGATAGTGCAGTAGCCGGCCCCCGGGATGGCATCGGGCCCACCGATACCCTTTTAAATCGGGTTGGAGGCCCCCCCCCTTCTGACCCACTCCCACGAAAGCTGCGCAACCAACCCCAAACCCTGTTCCCGACTCAGGGGTTTTAGTCATCATGGCCCCGCACTGCATCGGTTTTCACACCAGCCCAACTGCCTAGCCCATACGTGGTTTGGGGCACCGCGCAGGGTGCGGGCAGGTACTCCGCCACCCGCTCAGTCGGTTTCTTCAAAATTTGGGGATCAAAGTTCTCAATAAGGCATTAAAGCCGCCACCTGTATGGGCGCTGCAGGTTCCAAAAAATCAGGGGGGAAAAAACCACCATGCGCACCGCATTGCACGAGGGTACCCTTTCCCCCTTTGGGGGTTTTGGGCCGAGCCCGACCCACTTCCTCTATAATACCAAGGGGAACACCCCGAAACAACCTCAGCCGCTGTTGGGGCCCTTAAGAGGTGCCCCGAAAGTTGCCGGGCCTGCTAAGGGTGGACGCTTCATTCCCTAGCACCGTGTACTCGCAGCCCAATACGCCCAGACTTGCCCCAGGATTTTTGCGGTTAATCGCCCCCCCACGGTGAAAAAGGGGGGGTGTCCCCCTTTCATTTTCTTGTCTCTCCCGGACCCCCATGGAAAGCACCCCGGGTTTTTTCTCGCTTTGATCTCGACCCCATTTCGATAAAGGCTCAAAGCCGTTAAATTTTTCCCCTGCAGCCCTTTTGGTAGGGGCCAAGCACAATTCGTCTGCGTCCCATGCATTGAAAGCCGGCCCCCCCCAAGATCCCAAACGTCCTCCGAGAAAATTCCCTATGCTCATTTTGCCCAGATTAAAACAGGGGCGACCCCCGGATCCCCCTGTCTCACCCACGGCCATCTTGAGGGCCAAAACCTTCCTTAGCGCACCCCCTGCAACTGGGTCAGCGTTTCGAATAACCCCCTTTACGTACTTCAAAACCCCGGGGGCCCCAGTCATCGAAGTTCGTATGAACAGCGTGCGCAACCGTATCGAAAGCTTTTCGACAGATCGACGCACCCACATGCGAAAACACAGCGCCCCCGGGCGTCCCAAAGCACGATAAAAGGATTTGGACGTTTTCCCCAATACCCCGTCCCCCCGGGCCCGGGAAACCCCCCTTTGGGGGCGCCTGTCAAATGTCGAGGGCTCCCAATCTTTTCCCCAATTTGTGGAAGTGCTTATTATAACGGACCTATGCTGAGGGGTCGGAAACCTCCGTCGCGGGGCGATCGGAAACCCCCCTTCTCAAGGATACCGTTCTGGTTGTGGCGATTGATGGGGGATCGTCTCTGCAGGAGCAAATTTGAACAAAGCGCCGAAACGCGGAACAGCGTTCCACCCCCTCGGCGTAATCGGCCCCCAACCGGGCGCATGCCAGTCCTTAGGAAACCCGTTAACGTCCGACAAATTTAAAAACTTCAAATTTTTTTAAAAATTTTATCCTTTTAACTTTTGTCATGAAAAAAATCTCTAACCGCATGAAAGCCCGGTAAAACAATATTTAATCACTTAATTCTCGTAGGATAAAACATTTTTTCTCACAAATGACGACAGATAAAAATTTTACTTTTAAATTTAATAATTTTGATAGCATAAAAGGCAAATTAATAAAGCCTCCTACTCTCGTCTTTTGGAAACAAAAACCTAAAATAGAAAAAGCGTCCTTTTTTTAAACTATATATTCAAAAGACTTAAAAAAGTACACGTAATCTTAAAATTTTACCCCACACGTTCAAAGTACAAAAAAGGATACCATAGTTCGACTATGAAATTTTAAAACCTCATTTATTGTGAGAAAACCCAAAATGGTTTAAAAAACGTAACATGTATAAATTACGTAAAGGGTTTGTTCCGGGAAACCCCTCACGAACATAATTATTCAAGGTATATTTGACGACACTAATATTCTTGGCTTTCAAAGACTAAAGACATGAGATTCTCTCGATTTCAAAGACGGCATAAACTATGGGGTTCTCCGCACAAAGACAGTTAAAAAAATAATTTCATTTACAAAAAAAAATATTTATTATTCATATAAAATTTTAAATGTACCTAATATAAAATAATATTTTTAAAAACACACAAAATTTTTTAACCTAAATTTATAAAAATTTTCGCTTTTAAAGAAAAACTAATAATTAAATAATTTTGTTAAAGCCCCTTTACTATGGGAAAATGGCTTTAAAACGCAAAAAAACATCCAGAAGATTCTAAAAGGGTTCTAGAAATAGCGTTGGGAATCTGATGCAACGCTGAAACCGTTTTCAAATGCAGGCCCCCTTGCAAAACCCATAGCGATGAGTCACCAGCCCCTGCAAAAATCATTACCAAAAGAAGATAAATAAGTCGGACGCATAGCCAACAAAAGGGATACAGCTATCCACCAGAATAGGATAAGAAAATCGGACGACCGCGTAGTCACCTAGGAAACCGCATCTTCTAAGAAACCATCTCTCCCCGGGCTTAAAAAGTTAATCTTACCAGGGAAAAGATTTTCCCGGTACTTCCCCGGAAAACCTTCTTTGCCATTGGCTAAGCCGCATCGCCCATGGGGGAGCGAGCCCCCATTTTTTTGGGATTAAACCGGCTCCCGGCCGGAACGGCAGTGATTTCGTCGCAGGGTTCCAGTCAACAACAATCCAGCACTCAACCGCAAAAAACGGGGGGGTCTAAGAATCGGACTAGCCGCCATTTCGGACCGAGGGGACCGAGGCTCCTCGCTCTTCAACCCCAGGGAAGAACCAGACGAATGTACCAAACAAACAATAAGCATTGTCTACCCCTTTTGGGGTTTTAAACCATTCAATATCCCTAAATAGTAAGGCAGGACACCTTATATTAACATTTTAAATTTAATTAAATATTTAACACTAATTTTGAAACCAATTTATTTCACATTTGAACTCTGAATTTCGAACCAATTTATTTCACATTACGAACTCTGATTTTTGGAAAAAGACTAAACCTTTAAATTTCCGCGTTTCCAAAAATATTCCCCAATTACGTTTTCTCTGCCTAGTTGGGGTTTTCAATCGCACCATTTAATTTTTTTCCAATCTATTCAATTTTTACCGATTCGCATACTTTTTCAATCTATTTAAAAAAACTTATGATTTTTTAACCTGCTTATTAAATTGTATTTTTAACCCCCCATCCACCCTATTAGCGAATTGAAAAACGCTAATTTTCATACCATTGAATTTATATCCTTTTAGAAGGGAAAAACGCAAAACATCTCAAGATGCCGTTTTGTAAAATGAAGTACATTTGCCTAAAAAACCCGGGCCTGAGAACCCGGAAACCCGGGTGTATCCTCCCCCTCTATTTTTTATGTTTAACAAAACCCTTTCTTCCAAAAATTTCAATTAATTTACCACACCCACTGACAGTGATCTTGCTATTATATTTTAAAATTTTTTTGACAAGTTAAATCCACCTACCCTATTTGCCTATTAAAACCCCTACCCCCCGTCATAAGGTAAAACGTTACTAGATTCGGATGCCGTTTTTTAAAAGGGAAAGTCGCATTAACCTTTGGGACCGGGAAACCCCCAACCGTCTTTCTTCACCTTTCCCTGCTTACTTCCCTCTCTTTTCAAACCTAACGAATTACTTTACCAAACCCAAAGACAGGGGCTTAATATTATTTAAAAATAATTTAAATTTAAATTTACAATTCAATTATTTAGCCGAAGCTAAAGGATTAATATCTTAATATAATTTTAAAATTATATTCAAACCCTTTTTTCCCAAACCCTCCTTTATAACCATAAGTTATATCCTGTCAAAGGTAAATTCCAAATACCCAAAATGCACGTTTATAAGGGAACGTGCTTAGCCTTTTTAAAAAAAAAAAAAAACCAATGAGAACCCGGAATACCCCGGGGGTAAACCCATCTCTCTTTCTCATTTTTTAAAACCCTCTTTTCCAAAATTGCGAATTTCTTTACCAAAAACTGACAGTGATTTTGATATTCATGAAACAAAAAATTTTTACTTCAAAATCAGATTTATTTATTCATTAAAAATTACATTTCAAAGTTTAAAGATTTAATTAAAGATTAAACTCAAGTATTAATATTTCCAAAGCAGATATTAAACTCCTATTCAAAACCCTTCCTTTTTTCCACATTATTACCCAATTTCATTTAAAGGTTTTTTATAATAATTTCTGACAAAGGTTAATTTATTAAAAGGTGAAGGGGTTTCTCGCATAAGATTACCCTTTTTCTATGTTCGCTTTCATTAAAGATAAAAAAACGCCACAAACGGGAGTCAATTCAATTATTTTAAATAATAAACAATCTATTTTTTTTTTTATGTGAAATTTTTTTAAAAACCCTTAGATAATCCTCCTTCCCACGAAGGAATCAAACATCGAAAAGAGCAGCACCTTCACAGGGGACGCGAAAAGTAAAACTCGAAGACCCCCTAAAACTAAACGTTCAAATTATCCAAAGCGAATATCAAAACACCCCCCCTTCAAACCTATTTGCCAAATTTTAAAAAAATTCCCCCGTAATTGACTATTCTAACCCCCCAATTCCCGAACAGTCTCATTCAAAAACAATCAAAAAACTTAAAACGATCCAAATCACAAATTTAAAAGCCCTGATTATTACGTCCATAGCAAAAAACAAATTAGCTCTCCGGATACGATCCTTTTTACACCCCCCTTCTAAAATTTTCAACGAGGAACCGTGGGGCCGCTTCCGACGACTCAATAAAATTCATCCCCGAAGAGCACAGAAAATTTTGTTCCCCTTTAAAACACTTAACCAATCTAAGACCTAACGGGCTCAAAAACTTTTTAAACAGTTCCAAACTCATCCCGAACCGAGTCAGGGCCGAGATTTTTTGTCGACAAAAAGGATTTATAATAATAAAAATTTTTATACTGTAAAATCTTATTTTTTACCCCACCCCAGAATTCCTTCTCCTCCGACTTTTTCCAAACGAATCTCAAACTCTGGCATCCCAGGGGATAGCCGGCCTAGATTTTTCCCAAAAAAGTGAACGCTTCTCGAACGTTTTTCCAGGGAGACGCAAGAAAACCGCTTGTCAATAAAGTGATTTTCCGTAAGGGGAAATTTCCGGGAGGAACACCTGTTCCCTCTGCAGGTGTTATAGGACCCCAAACAAAATCTTATCCCCCACAGGAACTGGTCTGGGGAGCCCATCGCCCAACCTTCGAGGGGGAACCCTCTCGGGCCCGAGTACGGGCCCCCCACCTCACCTGGCCCCCTCCCCAAACGACTCCCAAGCCGTCTGTTTCCCCTCCCACCGCGGGGCCTCCATAAGGGCGCCACATTTTGAATTCACACAACCCCTCTCCCCACCCGGGGCCCCCTCGAGGAAGGACAAACGGACTTTTTTTTTTTCTGTAAGGGATTCACAATTGATATCCCTCTTTCTCTTCGCTCCTTGCTCTCTCGTTTCACGGGGGGACATGCTTCTTTGCCGAAACGCGTTGCGGGGCGCACTTTTTACGGGCCCAGGGGGAAAATCATGCCCCGCCACTTTTTGAAGCCAAGACGGACCCCCACCCCCGGGTCAGGCATTCTTGCGTCCAGAAGAGTATCAGCCCGTAGCTAGGAAACGCCCCACTCTGCCTACGAGTGATTTATCTTTTCCCGCGCCCCCTAAACTTGTTCGGGGAGGCTTGTGCGCTTTGATCGTCGACTAGCCTAATGGCGCAGGAATGGTTCCCGGGTCGGTCATAACCGCACCATCCCTTCGCCCCATCGATCACAATCGCGCGACGCGATTGGATCCTTTGGCAAAGCTCTAAACCTCACCGGGAAGGGTCCCGTGCCCTTTCCCTTATGGTTTTGAGACCCCATTGGGAACCCTTTTCTCCCGATACTGGTTAAAGAATTTTCCCCGGGTAAGTCCTTAAACCTCAGCGCGTGCCAGAGTTAGTTTCCCCCTTTCCCCGACCATTGGCCTTTACGCGGGCACATTGATGCACTGTTGGCTTTAGTGGGTGTGCAGTACTTTGTGGACACCAAGACCCGCATTTCCCGGGAATCTCGCCCAACAATGCCACAGCTGACCATCTCCCCTTTTCCCCTAGGGGCCCCCTTCAGCTGGCGGGCCTTTTTTAGGATCGCAGGACCACTGCGACCCCGTCGGGTCCCGCACCCCCCGCCGCTCACTCAAACGGCCTCGCACGCAGACCCCGGCCATCCGGAACCCCCCGGGCATCAATCATTCTTAGCTTTTATTCAAATTTACTGCGTGTAGGGGGGGAAAAGGGTTGAAAACCGGAGCCCCCCAAAAACCCCGGGCTTTCTGGCCCCAAACTCACCATGACCGTAGGCGATGGGCCGAAGCCCTTAGGGGCGCACTTCCTGTACACTCCTTGTCACCCTACCAGTCTAAACTTTCCCAAAAAGGCCTTTTCCGGGGGCACCCGAGGGGGTGGAGGGACAACTTTGGACGGGGGGGCTGAAAGGGTTTCTGGGATTTTTGGCGATCACGAACAACCACGACTCTCTCTAAGTACCATCGCGGCGTGTTTCTTTTTAGGACGGAAAGTCTTTTTACTCCCCCCCGTTTACCCGCGCTTGCTTTTAATTTCTTCACGTTGAATTCGAGCACTGGCAAAATCACATTTCGTCAACACCCGCGGGGCCATCGTGCTTGGTTTTTTTAGACAGGGATTCCCCTAGTCCGTGCCAGTTCTGGGTGGCGTTAAAAGGCGGCCGAAAAGGCACCCACGGGTCGCGCCGCCACGGAAGCCTCCGCAAGGAAATCCGGGGAGGGGAAAGGGCCGGGGCCCCACCCCGGGTCCCGGGGCCGGGGCGAGAACGCCGACCTTCACCTTTCC
>NW_028190970.1:0-41207 GCF_048542155.1 Nylanderia fulva | reverse complement strand
TCTTTGTGGAAGACTTATATATAGGTAAACCATCAATATTTATAAATAATTGAATGTTATCAAGAGCAAAATTCAATCTTTTACGTTCTTCAATAATTTTTAGAAGAGCTTTTTCGAGACCTAAGTGGCAGTAATCTCCGTTTTCAATTTGTATAATTTCAGTTGATTTAGGAGTTTGCAATAATGTACGTGGATCTTTAGGCAAAGTATAATTAGTGTGTGTTTGCAATATCTGTAAAAGGTGACGGAGTGATTTGAGTGATATCTTTTCTTCAATAGCCCATTTACTTATGTCATGTATAAAAGTTTCGTTATCATTTAAACACAGATTTTCATAATTGTTATCGACTATAGCTTGCAGCTTATTTGCATCCGTGTAATTTTGTATCATACAGGCATTATTTTCATTCAGAAAGTTAATATTATTTTCATCATAATATTGATTTAGATTTCTATCTGAGTATACTTTATCAGAATCACATAAAGACGAAGCATTCTCATCAACAACAATTAGTTGATTATTATTATTATTAATTATTGCCATAGAATCCGCAGAATCAGTCTGATGAGTTATCATATTCATATCTGTTACTGTGTTTCTGGCAACTAATCTTCGTTTATGTCTTGCACTATAAAATATTGAGTGTTTTCGTTTGCGACCCATATTTTTCACAAAATATATTTTTTTTCCTAAATATACATATACAATGAAAAAAAGATATCTTGTTACAATAAATATGAAAAAAATATAAGACAAACATAAGATAAAAAATATTGTATATACTAACCTTAATTTTTATGTTGATGTTTTTCACTTTGTTAAATCACTTCTTATTGCTAAGTGATCTTCTGAGATCACTTATTTTGAGTCAAAATGTCCTCTTATGCAAATAAAAAACACGTGCTGGTACACCAACAGACTGCGTATACGCTGCAGAGCGTTTTGGGCAACGTGTACGCGCCTACACGGTCACGCTTGCATTAGGATTAGGTAAGATTAGGTTACATTAAGTAGCGTCCATTAACGGTGACGTGTTGATTCTTTTACTTTTAGAACAAATCAACGTCAAGTCTTGACAAGATGACAACTTAGCAGTCATTCTGCTGAACGCGACTATTTTAAAGAAAAATATTTCAAATAAAAGTTGTTTGATTCAAAGGAGGTCATAAAGTAGATGATGCCCTTTATTTGATGAATATTTTAAGAGATATTTGAAGTGGTGTACGTGTTATTTTAAATTGGACACCCTAATATATATTTAGTTATAGCAGTAATAAATATAAATAAATAAATATAAATTATTTATTAAATATATCATAAATTAAACTTTATTTTTCTAATTTTAATTGTTGATCGTCACAGCACAACATCTTTATGATGTCACTGTGACATTTTCTTGCTATGACAGATTTTTTTATCCTTATTGTTACATTTCGTGATATACTAGTTATATCAATGTGACATTTTACAATGATATCACTTCAATTGTGATTAATGATATCACTGTTACCTTCCAATAATCTCACAATGACATCACAGTGACATTACATTTTTTTGTCACCTTGTGACTCTATTGTGAGCTTATTGTGATGTCACTGTGACATTTTTTGCTATGGGGGATATAATTAACTTATAAGATACATAATAACACAAATCGCTAACACAACTAATATGGTCAGTGCTGTTAATGTGGGCAATAAGAAGTTTTAGTAATATATATAAGTTATCATCTAATTGCATTCATTTATCGCTAAATAATTTTAATACAAGCCAACATTTTAATATAAAAATATTAATTTCTCTTTGATTTTAACGTAAAAATAAAAAATTCATGAATACACTAAATACACAAGTAACTATTATTGTGATACTTAAAAAATGATAAAACTTATTGACGTTGTTGCTTTGCCTGTAAAAAATAAAAGTAATAATAAATATGTTGTTATATCGAAAACTAAAATATACAAGTAAAACGTAAAACATACTAGTTCTCTGTCGTAGCGCGTTTTTGAGTGCCTTAACCAAGCTGACACATAGTTCTGAAATTGTTTATCTGTCAAAAATGGAAAGTGTTTTCTAGTCGATCCTACAAATGTAACAAAAAAAAAGTTAATATAGTACCGGTACAATTATTATGCTATTAAAAGCATTAATTTTTTATAATTATATATTTTTACATTTCTATATACGTTTTAAAATGTCCATAATTATTAGTGTGTTCACTTCGAAGTTGCCTTTGCGACCCATCCAAGAACATTTTGTACCCAATTTATTAGTAAATATTTTTTCTAGTCCAGCTTTTATTTGATCGTGGGGAGAAGTGCCTCCTAATAAATAGACAAATGTTTCCTACGAAAAAAATGTAAATACATATATATGTAAGAGTGATACTCAACTCTTATCGAATTTTAGAATCGTGCAAAGAAATTAAGCCGTTCGATGCCTATAAAACAAGATTTATTAGTAACAATGATAGAGACAATTAACAATTATACAAATTATCATAACCCCTAACCTATAAAACAAGAATCGAAAGCAATGCTCTTTCCTACACAATCCTAAATGCTTTCACGTGTCTCTCACCCACTGGTTGCTACTAAATGGGAATTGACAATAATAAACACGACAATGTGATCCTCGCTCACTCTGTCTCCGAAGGTGTAGCAGAGCTGCACTTAAAAGGAATTACTCCGAATTTTCTTTTACATCCCCCCCCGCCAAGGCGGGAAGAAAGAGAACGGTGCTCATGGAGGTCATTGAAGATCGTCCAGTCCGGTATATGGAAGAAGTTTTGAGATATGGTAATAGTTCGACTCTTTTTTCCTGTGTCCAGAGTCTACTTCAAATATAGTGTTCGAAATCTTGCGAACTATCGGGAAAGGCCCAAGTCTAATTTCGTCCAGTTTTCCTCTATTTAGTTTGGATCCATTTTCGACATAAACTAAATCGTTAACATTGAGATTAAAATTTCTTCGGTTTTTATCATACCTTGACTTGTTGTATTCATGGTTCCTTAAAGAATTTTTATATGCTATTTCTCTATCTTCAATCAAGTTTCTTTTTGCTGATAATTCCTCTGGGACTACAGAATCAGTTTTCCCAAATAATAAGTATTCCGGGCTGAATCCGGTCACTGAATGTTCTGTTCGATTATACTGGTCTGTGCATTCTGTTGCTATTTTTGACCAGGCTCGGGACTTCGTTTCATTAATTTTACATCGGATCCGGTTCACCAGAGTTTGATTGAGTCGTTCGTTTAGTCCGTTTGAGAATGAGCAGTTTACCGCCGTAAAAATTAAATTTATGTTCTGGTTTTTTAAATAGTTCTTCAATGAGTTCGAGTTGATTCCGCTGTATTGGTCAGTAAGCAGTGTTTTTATTTGGTGTTTATCTTGAATTCTTTCCAGCAATTTTATGAAATCTTCCGACGTCTGATTTTTTGATGTTAGTATAAATGCATATCTAGTAAAGTGATCTATTAGAAGGTGTAGGTATCTTTTTGTCGATCTGTTTCCGGCGAATCCTCCGATTGTGTCCAAAGAAACAATTTCAAATGGCTCTCTTGGTGGGCCGAGTTTGGATAGAAGACCGTACTGCCTACTTCGGGTTTTGTTTTTGCAGCAAATTTCACAGCGCTCACATATTTGTTTTGTTATTTTGTCTATATTCCGTAGATAATAAGAGTGTCTTAGCTTTTCCATAATCTTATTTTTACAAATGTGTCCATACTCTTTATGGATTCGTAAAATTAATTGTTTCCCGAATTCTTCTGAGATTATTATCCGTTTTCTATTTCTATTTAATTTGTAAAATATTCCATTTTCGACCAAGATCTTTTTTGGATTCTTTTCTAAGTCTTCATTTGTTGATTGATCTCGTTTTATATGGTCGATAGTGACGAAGTTTACCGTTTTTATATGTTCTTCTGAATTATCTAGATTAGAGAGAACAGGGTTACGTGAAAGACAATCTGCTTCTATATTGCTTTTTCCGGGTTCGTATTTAATTTCAAAATCAAATTGGGACAGGAAATACATCATGTCCCCTAGCTCTTCATCTGTTCTTGATCGAATACTCTGACCTTCAAGTGGTTTATGGTCAGTTATAATCACAAATTTCTTTCCAATCAGCCAATACTGCCAATATTTTATAGCTTCTTTTATGGCGAGACATTCTAAAAATATAGCTTTCTTTTTCTTCTGGTATTTATTTAACTTCTTTGAGAAAAAGGCAACAGGTTTTAATTCACCGTCTGGTTGTTTCTGCTTTAGTACCGCTCCTATTCCTTCTATACTAGCATCCGTATAGATGATCGTCGGTGCGTTTGAATCGAAAATCGCTAATATCGGTTGAGAACACAGTAAGTCCTTAGCTTTCGTAAATGCTTTTTGGCACTCTTTTGACCAAGTAAATTGAATATCTTTTCTGAGTAAGTTTTGTAGTGGTTCCAACAGTCGTGCCGAGTCTGGAATATATTTATGATAGAAATTTATCTTCCCCAGAAATTGACGAATTTTCTTTCGAGTGTCTGGTATTGGAAATTCTTGAATTGATTTCAAATTATCTTTCAGTGGACGTACGGTATTCCTTGATATTACATGGCCGAGGTACTTTACCTCGTTCTTTGCGAATTTGCATTTGATGAATTTTAATCGGAAGCCTTCTTTGCAAATAGCCTTCAATAGTTTTTCCAAATGTTCCATATGTTCCTCAAAAGATTTAGAGAAAATAAGGATATCGTCAATGTAGTTCATGCAAAAGGTGCTCAGATTATTTCTTTGGATGAGGTTGCTTAGTATACGTTGAAATATTGCAGGCGATGTCTTTAAACCGAAGGGCAAACATTTCCACTGCCAGTGGCCATCTTGAGTTACAAATGCGGTCTTGTATTTGTCTTTGGCACGTAATGGAATAGCCCAGAAAGCAGAATTTATATCTAATGCAGAGAACCATTCCGAGTCTCGAGTTTTAGCTATGATTTCCTCTATTAGAGGAAATGGTTGAGGCTCTGAGATAAGCAATTTGTTTAACTCCCGAAAGTCAATGCACATTCTTGTTTTAGTTTTTTCTTCCCGTTTGTATGCCAGGGTGACGGGGGACGCAAAAGGGGAGCATGATTCTTCAATCAATCCTGCTTTTAATAATTCATTTATCTGATATTCTATTTCCTTCTGATCTGGTATAGAGCAACGATATGGTTTTTTTGCTACAAATTTGTGTTCCAAAAGTTTTACATGTGCCTCATGGTCCTTTACTTGGCCAACATCAAATTTATTTTTGGCAAGGACTGTTTCGTATTTGTTAATCAAGTTTTCAATATTTCTTTTTCTTTCTTCGGATAGGTGATCTAGTTTTGCTTCAAATTGCTCAACCGGGATACCTTCATTAAAGTTTACTAGATTTTCTTGATTTTCTACCTTGGTGTCAAAATTTTCTATTTCCTCTTCTTTATTTTTCAAATTTCTTTTCTGGTAAATCTTAAGGTCGTAATCTTGTTTCAGACCGAAGTTCTTGATTGTGTCGAGACCGAGTAGGATATCATACCCAAAGTTCTCATCTTCAACAACAAAAACCTCCACCGTTTTTTCTATCTTATGAATTCTCATTCTAGCAGATAATCTACCTGCAAAATCTTTTCTGCCACTGACAGTTTTAAAAGTATTTCTGTCTTCTCGTGTAGTCAGACCCATTTTCTCAATAATCTTCGAATTTAGAAGAGTTATATTCGCTCCTGAATCGTAAATTCCTTGAATCTTGTTATTATTCAGAAATACTTCTAGCGTTATCAGCGGCAGCAGATTTAGTTTTTTTGGTCGGTTATGGTTTCATTCAGCGCATCTTGGACTGCCACATTATTTACCGTCTTGATATTCTTCGGTTCAGTCTGTTCTTTTTGTTTTACTCTGCATAGTGCCTCGGGATGAAATCTTCCTGGAAAGCCTTTTTTTTCGCAATATGAACAAGGTTTTCTTTCTATATTTGTTGTGATGGGTGATTGTGTTTGATTCTTCTGATCACTATTCTTAGAAGCATTTGCGTGAGCGGGTGTTTTCTTTTTTTGTACTAAATTCTCTAATTTCCGCAATTCCGTTAACAAATCCTCTGTTGATGCAATCTTCGTTTTTTCTAATCTATCCTGTATCATTATTGGTAAATCTGTTACAATTAAATCAATCAATATGTCTACCGGGAAATTGTTTCGAATATTAACTAATAAGTTCTCTTTTCGTAAGGCATAATCCACTAAACTGCCGCCTATATAACGGAAAGAATATGCCTCTCTATGTTTGCGCCAGCCTGTTTCGCGGAAACTATCTAGAAATACTTTTCTCCATATCTCGAATTCTACATCTAAACCTATTGTAACTATTTTTGACGAGAACCAATCCTTAGCTGTCCCATCTAAGAATAAACGTAATATTAAAATCTTATCTTCGTCTGATGTAACCTGACATCGCGCGCATTCTTTTTCAAACGTTTGAAACCAGCTTGCAATTGGAAAATTTTTTCCATCGAAATTCTCTAGTACGAAGTCCTCGCGTATTTTCCTTAAATTTTTCTTCGGTGTTGATTCTGGCTGTGTTCCTTTTTGTGTTGCAGACACTATTTGTTGTAGTAGCGCCGGTATGTCCTCTTCCTTTCCTTTCCTCGTCGTTTTTATTTCGTATTGAGGTGTTGTCGTTTCTTGTAAATAAACTCCTTTATACATCATATCTCCGTCATCGTCGATATATAGTTTCACTATCTCCGGCGGTAAAGCAAGTGTAAACGTACGATAAGCTCCACGAGTCTTAATCGATGATGTAACGGTCTTTACCTTCTGTATTGCACAAATCTCAGGATGATTGCTTAGGTTTTGTAATTCTAATGGCATTTCATAGTAGAATTCAGTCCCAACTGGTTGAAGCCATTTCATCTTGTATACATTCGTTTTCTTGTCTGTTGATTCCTCAACGTTCACATAGAAGCGAAGTTTTGTATAATCCGTCATCCTTCGTTTGTTATTGAGCTCCAGCTTTCGATTTGTAAGAGTGATACTCAACTCTTATCGAATTTTAGAATCGTGCAAAGAAATTAAGCCGTTCGATGCCTATAAAACAAGATTTATTAGTAACAATGATAGAGACAATTAACAATTATACAAATTATCATAACCCCTAACCTATAAAACAAGAATCGAAAGCAATGCTCTTTCCTACACAATCCTAAATGCTTTCACGTGTCTCTCACCCACTGGTTGCTACTAAATGGGAATTGACAATAATAAACACGACAATGTGATCCTCGCTCACTCTGTCTCCGAAGGTGTAGCAGAGCTGCACTTAAAAGGAATTACTCCGAATTTTCTTTTACATATATATATATACAATTGTTCGAGCCTTTTCTGGTAAATATTGAGCATCCTTTTTGTCTATTTTAATTTCAATTAAAGTCAGTTAGTCAGAAGGAAAAAGGGTTAAATATATATTTTTTAAAAATAGATATCAGTAGTTTTGGCATATTCAACAATGGTACAATGAAATTATAATGAATGTTATAAAATAATCCTAGTTTAATCAAGCTTGAACAATCAAAATTGCTTTTGAAAGCAATTTCTTTCTAACCATTTACATTATTTTACCAGCTCGAACCTTGAATTTTGTCTCAAATATTCAAAAAACAAGAAATAAGAAATGTAGACTATTTTTACCATTTGTTTTTGTCCTTCCTCATTAGTTTTTAATGCGATGTCGAAATCAAGTAATTTTGTAAATTTCTTGAAAGGTTTGTTCGGAATAAGAGAAAAAGTACTACTACAGCTTGAACCAGATGCTGAGAGCAGTGGAAGCGAATTATTTGTACGCTCTAATTGCTTTAAAAATGCATTTTGTTGTTCCAATAATTTTTTAATCGCAATCGTGTTTTGCAGGATTGAAACAATATTCTGAAATATAAATTTACAAATTATATTACTATAAACAAAAGAACAATAAATATGAATGATTACCTGCTGGAAAATTTTCAAAAATGATATCGGTTGGTATCATATTATTTACTGGATTAACAGCATCTTTAGGATCTAAATAATGGAAATTTTTAGTATCATTATTGTATTTATTTAATATTAAATTAATAAATTAATAGACACTATATATATATTAAGCGGGATTACTTAAAATCGACTTGTATTGTTTAATACCTTATTGTACCAAAAATTATTTGTTTATACCTTCATCAGAAGTTACATGGTCTTCAGAGGCAATATTATTCTTTTTATTTTGACTCACGTTTATTGCTGTTTCATCCATATTTTCGATATCCTTGTCCAAGTTTTGGTTATCATCATTAATCAAATCTAAATGTATAAAAAATTACACTATTAAGCATTACTTTATTTGCAAGTTAAAAAAATAATGTTAAAGATTTATAAAAATAATATATATATTTATTTATTGTTATACCATTTGTCAACTGTTCATTTTCTAAATGCAAATCCATGACAGTCATTAACGGAGATGGTGTCATTCGCGGATTTGAATCGTCATCATTTAAGTTGTTTGCTGTAACTGGTTGGAATGTTTTCTTTTTTCTTTTCCCTCGGCCTAATTGCGAACATGATGTATCTGATGTATCGGTTCGAATTTTTTTATGTACAACATCTATAGCTTCCTTATATGAATCTGTAATTACAAATTATTTTATTAATTGTCTATATATATACATACATTTGTATTACATGATTTATATAAGTCTTTTCCATAACCGTATTCATAAATATTGGGAAGTTATGATTTGATATATTAAATACAAAAAAGTCATTTTTTTAATATAAAACATGTTTAATTAAGATATTATCTTATTATATACTATCAATATTTTTATGACAATACTTACTACTTTGAAATATTAGTTGCACTATGTATTTTTGCCAATTGTCTTTTGGGGGTTCTTTCCGTAATATATATTTCCTAACATTTTTTTCCGGCCATTTACACATTATTTGATCATTTGTAAATGTCATCCATGAGGTTGGTACAACTTCTACAGCGTTTGATTGGCCTTCTATATTGATAAATTCAATCACTGACCAAGTCTGCAAAGCATATAAACCATTTAATTTTCAATTAATAAACATTATTATAATGTTATAATATGATCCCACAAAAAAGACATCACAGATGTAAAAAAAAAGCGCTAAGTTATATCTTTCGTCAGCAAAAATAGTTCTTTATAATAATAAAAAATATAATCTTCTCAAAAATTATGTTTATAGCCAAAATAATTCTTTGCAAAAATTAATCATTATCAAAAATATTTTCTCAAAAATTATATTTATAAATTATATTTTATTTTTGTTAATAATACTAGAAAAAAATTAAAATATTAGCATCAAAAAGTAGTGAAATCAAAAAATTGCGCTAAATAATTATATTGATAATACGAGAAAAAAGGTTAAAATATTAGCATCAAAAAGTAGTCAAATCAAAAAGTTGCACTAAGTAAGTGACAACATAATATATAATATTTAGATAAATTTCTTATAATGATACAAATGTATAATTATTGCTTTATTTTAAAACGTTTATAATATATACAATAACAAAATAAATTCAGTAAAATATATATATATATATATATATATTTATTCATCTTTATATTTAAATAACATGAATAATTATGTAATTAATTTAAACTGGAATGTATATACATTGTAAAGTTATTATATATTTTTATAAAATATTTAGATAAATAGATATATATAAAAAATAAATTATTTATCTCTAAATAATTATTTAATTCAAATATATTTAAACGTATATTCAAAAAAGGTAATATAAGGCACAAAGAATTAAATTTAGGAAATTAAAAAAATTTAAAGTTAAATAAAAATTTTTAATTTAAATTAAAAAATAAAAGTAAAAATAAAAGTAAAAAAAATGTAATGTACAAAAAATACTTAGCGCTGTTTTTGTATTGTTATTTTAACACATTAGTAAATAAAATAAAATATAAATCAAAGTATAGACTAATTTTTTTACTGCAATACGCTTCAATAGAAATCTATAAACATATTACGTGGCTCGATATTCGAATGACATGTGGCTAGCTGAACATATCGATATACATGTATGAAATATATGTATATAATGTAACATGCAATAATTGTCATATTAAACAGATTCAACGATTGGGCAATGTGAATGGGCTAAGTGAAAATTATAAAAATGAATTTACTATACATTAATATATGCTAAAGACGTATACATATACATATATATGTTATTAATATATGTATACCAGGGTTGGGAAGTAACGAGTTAGTTATAACGAAGTGTTATAGTCCGAATGACTATAACTATATTATATTATATTATATTAACATAGTTTTAATAATAAATTAGTAAGTCAGCTATTATATAATCATTTGAGAAACGTTCTCACGCTCTCGCGAAGCGCTTATCGCGAAAAGACGCAAACGCGATGAAATATAAGCGTTACGCCGAAACCCGCGGATCGCAAGCGAAGAATCAACCTGCTTCGCTTGCACCTAGATAAAAGCGTGTGAATAAAAATTAGCCAATGAAAGAGCTTCTCTACATCTTCCCCTGAAAGATGTAGAAAAGAGCAGGAGACCACCGCGAACGGAAAGCGAGGCGACGAAGTCAGTCGCTAACGAAAATCCAAAAAGTCAAGTCGCTAATTAAAACCTAACTAGGAGTCGAAGACAAGCCGCAGAATATAACTATCGCCTGTAATCTGATTATCGAGAGCGAGCACACCTAACTAATCACCCAGGTGGGATTATACATAATTAATCCAACTCAAGAAATAAGCGAAATAAAAGATTTATTCAAATACACAAGCGAAGTTAATCAAAGTGGAGACGCCCGCCGATCCTAGGATCCTCATCCTTCAGTCGACTGAGACCCCAAAATTTTCCGTGCCTTCCCGGAGGCACAACAATTTGGTGGCAGCGGTGGGATCTCAGCCGCAGGGCCGACGTCGTCTCAAAAATTTTCACAGCGGCGAAGACCTGTAAAAACACATACAATTATAACAAGTGTTAGACGGGCACGTCAGTAACTCTGACGGAAATAAGCAGAAGCCACGACTAGGAGAGAACGAGAGAGCGGACAACATAAACAGTGCAACGAGTGATAAGCAGCAGAGAATCGAAAAGGATCGCCGACGTCCAAGGACAACGCCGACCTACGACAACCTCACGGGCAGCGCATCAACACGAGCGACGACCCGCCGTATCTATCACCAACACGGAGCCGCCGTTATCAGCCCACGAGCGATCAAGTTGCAGCAGCAGCAGCCGACCCGTATAGAGCGTAACGATGCGAGCCGTTATACTGTAAGTCCGAATTTATTTGATTGCGTGAATGTCGGAAGGTGACGAAACACCCCGACAAGCGATTAAAAACCAATCGTGGTTGCATAGTACACCTGTACGGTTAACGACGCGAGTATTGCCTTTAACTGCGCAAAATCTCGAAAGCGTTCGTAGAAATTTAGACAGCGACTTGACAAACGAAAATAATACCGAGTTACCTCCGAACGTAATAAACGAACGAGAATTTCCATTTACTAGTTTTGACGCGAGTATATTCGCAAAAAATCCAAGCGACTCCGTTCAAGTAACTCAAAACGAACCGCGTCGATTGCGACCGTATATCAGCCGAACTCCAAGTAGAGTATCTTCGCGAAGAGAATTTTCATTAACGTCATACGACAGCGAAATATTCGATCCCGAAGAAATTTATAGCGAAATAAATATGGCAGATAATACAAACGCGAACGCAACTATTCCGCCAACCGCGATAGATGCCGAAATAAGCATACTCCGACAAACCCTTGCACAAATGGGACAGAATTTAGACGTCACGTCACAACAACCCTCCGTCGTAGCGCCCGGAGAAACTTCACAAATGCTTAATATAATACAAGCTATACATGCAGAGCTACATACACTAAACACACGTATGAATAGGATATAAGCCGCACAGGCATACACACACACAGACGAACAGCGGGAGTCCGATTACGAGCCTCGTATGACTTACGGACGGACTGAGCGCGACGTACGAAATCGACGGAGTACTGCACGACAATATATGTCTCTAAAAGAAGCGCGAATGATGATACCCGAATTCGACGGTACATCGCGACACCGCCTTCAGGAATTTCTAAACGCATGCACATATACAATGCAAAACATACATCCCGGAGACGAAGAGTCTCTGATACAGGGCATACTATTTACTAAATTAAAAGGTAAAGCCATGCAAGTCTTCGAAACGCGAGACATACAAACGTTTGAAGAATTAAAGCAACAACTAGAGACCGCATACCAATGCAAGCAAAGTACTGCCCACTTGCAATTAGAATTTAATTCGCTAAAGCAGAAATATAATGAGACAGCACAAAATTTCGGGCAACGCGTCGACCAGCTCGCTATGAATTTATACGATTCAATGATAGAGGGAGAAAACCAAACGAGCTCAGAGAAACGCACTATCTTACAAACGATCCAAACCCAAGCATTATTAAATTTTCAATTAGGGCTACGAAGCGACTTAAAGGTACTCGTACGCTCACAACGATATACGACGCTTCAAGAAGCGATAGCCGGCGCGAGCGCGGAAGAGAGATTTATCGGACCTAGCACGTCACGGGCAACTAATTCCTCGCTAAATAAGCCTGAATCAACGCGGTCAGGACAGCGAACGACGGGACAATGTTATAGATGTGGAAAAAACCCGGACATTACGGACGAGACTGTCGTAGCACAATCAACGTTCTGCCGAAACCGGAAAAATCCTCGCGCGTATCCGCCATCGAAAAATTTTGCAACCATTGCAAAAAACGTGGACATAACCGCGAAGAATGTTGGGAATTAAACGGACGACCGAAAAATAATACGCCCCCACGGAACAAGCCAGAGGATCGAAAAAAACCGCGAAGTATTAATAAAATAGATAATCAAAGAATCCGGCAGGAGAGAAATTCCGAGTCCGAACGTAGCAGCGATGAAGACGGAGAGCGCGGAGATAAGATTAAGAAGACTCGCGCGCTCGAATATCAGGTGACACACGTGCGCCGAACGCCGAGAGAAAGAGCGAGTTTAAATATAATTACTCTGCCTATGCGAGAAGCAAAACGCGGAAGAGTAAATATGCTTTACGATTCGGGAGCTACGATTTCATTGATAAAAGTGAAACACTTGAAGGGCGAGACCGAAATTTACAATAATAAAATAACCCTCGTTGGAATAACCGGTCATAAAGCAAAGACGATCGGAAAAATATACGCGACAATTGAGCTAAACGGAAACAAGATAAAACACGCGATTTACGTCGTGAAAGATGATTTCCCAATGGAATATGACGGGATCATAGGAATCGATTTCCTCCAGAAGCAGCAAGTCACGTGCGATTACAAAAAACGCGAATTACAAATCGGAAACGCCGTCCTAAAATTGCAACCGTACAACAAAATTATCTTAAAACCGCGTAGTGAAACAATTATACACGCAATAACAAATGATAATAAAACAGGGATCATTCGAGCCAAAGAAACCGCCCCAGGAATCTATATCGGACGATGTTTGGTAGAACCGAAGAATTACCAATGTCCCATCAGTGTAATTAATACAACTGATAAGCCGGTCGAGATACACACACCCCTCGTAACCGTAGAAGACGCTTGCGAAGATAACGCGCACGAATTGTACACGATACATATAGACGAGACTCCGAATCAATTAACGCGTGACGAACGAATTTGACAATTGTTACACACAAAGCATTTAAACGAGGAAGAAAGGAAAGCGATACAGAAAATATGCGAAGAATATAGCGACGTGTTTTATTTAAGCGGAGAACCACTGTCATGCACAGCAACGCTAAAACACGAGATAAGCACGCGCGCCGATACCTCACCCGTCAATGTGAGACCGTATCGCCTTCCCGAAAAACACAAATCAGAAGTGAACAAACAAGTACAAGAAATGCTAAAAGACGGAATTATTAGTACAAGCATTAGCCAGTGGAATGCACCGTTATTAGTAGTGCCAAAAAAGACTGACGCAACAGGCAAACCGCGATTAAGAGTAGTAGTCGATTTCCGAAAGTTAAATGAATTGACTATAGGCGACTCATTCCCACTGCCGAATATTACCGATATTTTGGATCAGCTGGGAAACGCGAAGTATTTTACGACGCTCGACCTTGCATCTGGATATCACCAGATACCGATGGCCGAGCGCGACAAAAATAAAACAGCCTTCTCGACTCCCTACGGACACTACGAGTTTAATAGAATGCCGTTTGGACTTAAAAACGCGCCTGCGACTTTCCAACGACTTATGAACTCAGTGCTAACCGGGATACAAGGACTCCGATGTCTCGTTTATCTCGACGACATCGTTATATACGGATCCAGTTTAGAGGATCACAACAGAAGACTCGCGGAAGTATTACAACGCCTACGGAAACATAGTCTCAAACTACAGCCTGACAAATGCGAATTTTTACGAAAAGAGGTAATATACCTTGGACATATTATTTCCGAAAACGGTATACTGCCAGATCCGTCGAAATTAGAGGCGGTAAAAAATTTTCCGACACCACGGAAAGTAAAAGACGTACAATCGTTTATCGGACTAACGGGTTATTACCGGAAATTTATAGAAAATTTTTCGCGAATCGCAAAACCGTTAACAAAATTAACGAAGAAAACGGAAACGTTCGAATGGAAAAACAAACAACAAATTGCGTTTGAAAAATTAAAGGAAAAATTAACGACAGCGCCAGTGCTAAAGTATCCGGATTTCAATGAAGAATTCAACGTGACTACCGATGCCTCGGACTATCAATCGGAGCCGTACTATCACAAGGAACGGTAGGCAAGGATAGACCTATCGCATACGCCAGCCGAGTATTATCTCGCGCGGAACAAAATTATAATACTACGGAGAAGGAACTATTGGCAATTGTATGGGCTGTTAAACATTTTCGACCATACATTTATGGCACAAAGTTTAAAATAATTACCGATCATAAACCCTTGATATGGCTATTCAATGTAACTGACCCCGGGTCTAGATTAATCCGTTGGAGACTGAAACTCGAGGAATATGATTATGAAATCATACACAAGGCCGGACGAGCAAACGCGAATGCCGACGCGCTAAGCCGACAAGTAACCCGAGATATCAACGAGGAGACAAAAAATAGAATCTTCACGTTAGAAGAAGACGAAGAAGAAAAAGAAGAGGAAGAATTCGCAGATAATACAAGGAAATATTCTGAAGAGGAAAAGAAACAAATACTCTATGAATATCACGATGCACCCACAGGAGGGCATCAAGGAATCGAACGAACAATCAAAAGAATTCGATTAAACTATAACTGGCCAGGATTGACAAAAGATGTCGAACAATATATCGCAAAATGCAAATCCTGCCAAAAAAATAAATTATCGCGCCGAATAAAAGCACCCCTCGTAATCACAGATACTCCGAATAAACCATTTGAAAAATGTGCATTAGATATCGTCGGACCGTTAACAGTTACCACTAACGGAAACAAATATTTACTAACATTTCAGGATAGCCTGACGAAACTCAGTAAAGCGATACCGATCGCAAATCAGGAAGCAAATACCGTCGCGAAAGAGTTCGTTACGAAAATAATTTTCGAACACGGCATTCCCGAAAAAATTTTAACAGACCAAGGCACAAATTTTATGAGCGAAGTATTTAAAAATATATGCAAATTATTAAGAATAAAAAAGATACAAACAACCGCGTATCACCCCGAGAGTAATGGAGCATTAGAAAGATCGCACCGCACGAATTAGCCGAATATTTGCGACAATATATAAATGCTGACCAAACCGACTGGGATGAATGGGTGCCATACGCAATGTTTACATATAATACCACTCCTCATTCAGCTACGGGATATACCCCCTTTGAACTAATATATGGACGACAAGTCGAACTACCGACGGCACTAACAAAACCGCCTAAACTGACGTATAATTACGATGACTATCTACAGGAACTAAGGGAAAGAATACGTGCCTCAAATCAACTTGCGAAAGAAAATATTAAAGAGGAAAAAATAAAATCGAAAGAATACTTTGATAAATCCGCGAAAGAAACCGAATTTAAAATAGGCGACAAAGTACTCGTATACGACGAGACACTCCGACGCGGACGATCCAAGAAATTAGACGCATTATGGGCAGGACCGTATACAATAATAGAAAAAAATTCAAGCGTAAATTACACAGTAAAAAAAGGAAGAAGAGCGATACGCATACACACAAATAGATTAAAATTATTTATTGAAAATTAGGACTTACCTAATTGTCTGCTTCGTCCTCGCGACATAAACGCCCATAAGGAAGAGGCCGCCCCTCTTGCAAAGCTCATCAAAGTCTGCATGGCCGGAATCATAAATCCCTCCTCGGGAGGCACCAAAGCAACTTCGCGCACAACGCGCACACCAGACCTCACATTTACACTTACGTGTAAAGAAAATGGAAAAGAGCTAGCCGCATATCTTGCGACAGCCCCCAAAGCCCGTTCGAAACGGCCGGTCGGCAATGCGGGCCCCACAACTGGGCCCACACATCGAAGAAATCTCAAACACGAGAAGCATAGCGGTTCCCACCAGGGCACAAACTCCACATGGCATCGCGAACAATCGAACCACATGTCGGAACTAACCATTTTTTTTTTTTGAAGACGCAACGATAGTAATAAATCAAAGGTTGTCATAAGACTAAAGGGACGACAGGAGACATATAGACCGAACGCCCCTCTTGCTTGATAAAAAATTGCAAACGAAAGCATATTCAAGATCAGGACAAATGTAATGTTAGACAATATACCTCGTCCCGCACGATATGGATAACCTTACACCAAGAAGACACTTGGCTATACTCGACCTCCGCTGAACAGACAATAACCATACGATGCGACGGACGATCAGAAAGTAAAGTAATCAAAAACACAGGCGAGATTACATTAAACGAAAATTGTAAACTGACAACAACAGACACAACATTACAAACGGCAGGAAAACTGTACGGAAATACCTTAGAAACTTTCCTACCAAATATAAATATAACAATTCCACGAGACGGAAAAATAGGACATGATCAGGACACATTAGAAAACATCTCACAACATCGTTTGGAATTGACAAAACTCAGAGACAAAATAGAAACTATAGACAACGACTTACAAAACAACGAACAAAATTTTTATGCACGGAAGCAATTTGTCTACCCAATGACATTTACCGGAACAGTAATGACAGTAGCTACAATATTCATTTTAACATGGATAATAATAATAAAAAGAAAAAATAAAAACAAAAACAACCGAAAACTACAACAAATATTGACTTCGAAATACCGAGATCAATCCTAAGAAGAAGTCAAAGTACTAGAATTTAAGAAACGATTGTAATACTATACTGTAACGGGAAACCACTATTATATGTAAGTTAAGAAATTAAGAACGAAAAACTTCGTACCTCCGTTTTTCTTTTTCAACGGGGGAGGAATGTTATAGTCCGAATGACTATAACTATATTATATTATATTATATTAACATAGTTTTAATAATAAATTAGTAAGTCAGCTATTATATAATCATTTGAGAAACGTTCTCACGCTCTCGCGAAGCGCTTATCGCGAAAAGACGCAAACGCGATGAAATATAAGCGTTACGCCGAAACCCGCGGATCGCAAGCGAAGAATCAACCTGCTTCGCTTGCACCTAGATAAAAGCGTGTGAATAAAAATTAGCCAATGAAAGAGCTTCTCTACATCTTCCCCCGAAAGATGTAGAAAAGAGCAGGAGACCACCGCGAACGGAAAGCGAGGCGACGAAGTCAGTCGCTAACGAAAATCCAAAAAGTCAAGTCGCTAATTAGAACCTAACTAGGAGTCAAAGACAAGCCGCAGAATATAACTATCGCCTGTAATCTGATTATCGAGAGCGAGCACACCTAACTAATCACCCAGGTGGGATTATACATAATTAATCCAACTCAAGAAATAAGCGAAATAAAAGATTTATTCAAATACACAAGCGAAGTTAATCAAAGTGGAGACGCCCGCCGATCCTAGGATCCTCATCCTTCAGTCGACTGAGACCCCAAAATTTTCCGTGCCTTCCCGGAGGCACAACAGAAGTTACAGTTACAGTTACTTTTTTTCGGTAACTATAACTTAACTTCGTTACTTTTTTCCATCTGTAACTGTAACTGTAACTTAGTTACATTTTTTTAGTAACTAGTAACTATTTTAATAGTTACTTTATTAGTTACTTTTTTTGGAAACATGCGCTAAAAGTATTGTTTAAGTATGATAGCCGTTATATTATTAAATTAAATTTTGATAACAGTAGCATATGGATCTTCATATGATTTAATCTTTTACCTAAAATTTTCATTTTGTGTACATAAAATAATATAACACATAATTAAGATCGACCAATCACAGTCAAATATTTAAAAAAATTCTTAAAGGTAATAATTGATCGATTTGCTTGCGACTTTGCGATTACCATTTAGTAACTTACTATAACTATTTTTACTGTTGTATATAAAGATCATTCATACATTGATGTTAATTGCAAAGTCGCAAGCAAATCGATCAATATTACATTCAAGAATTTTTTTAAATACTTGACTGTAATTGTGCATAAAATGTAAGCTCCTTATATTTAAAACAATGTATAATTATTTTTAAAAAGTAACTGAAAAGTAACGACTCGTTACTTTTAGAGTAACTGTAACTGTAACGAGTTATTTTTTAAAATCGGTAACTTGTAACTGTAACTAGTTATTTTTTCAATGAAATAACTGTAACTGTAACTAGTTACTTTTACAAAGTAACTTTCCCAACCCTGATGTATACATATATTAATTAATGTATATGGAGCATTTCAAAGTGTTTAATTGATCAATCAAAATATAAATGAATAAAAATTTCTTTATTCTGATACATGTTTTAAAGCATTTGCAATGTTTTCCTGATCGCAATCAAAGTTTCGAGATAGATGTTTAAAGCGCATTATTTTCATTATGAATTTTTTTATAAAAAAGATTCAAATATAATTTCATGATTCTTTAATTTCGACTTATTTTGACTTCATCATTTCACTCTCCAAAGATAGGATGCGACTTCTGTGTGTGATATATTCTGTATATACACATTTCGTTACTAATCATCATTTTTAAGGACGTTTCGTAGTCAAAGGGCTATAATACAAAAACAGCGCTAAGTATTTTTTGTACATTACATTTTTTTTACTTTTATTTTTACTTTTATTTTTTAATTTAAATTAAAAATTTTTATTTAACTTTAAATTTTTTTAATTTCCTAAATTTAATTCTTTGTGCCTTATATTACCTTTTTTGAATATACGTTTAAATATATTTGAATTAAATAATTATTTAGAGATAAATAATTTATTTTTTATATATATCTATTTATCTAAATATTTTATAAAAATATATAATAACTTTACAATGTATATACATTCCAGTTTAAATTAATTACATAATTATTCATGTTATTTAAATATAAAGATGAATAAATATATATATATATATATTTTACTGAATTTATTTTGTTATTGTATATATTATAAACGTTTTAAAATAAAGCAATAATTATACATTTGTATCATTATAAGAAATTTATCTAAATATTATATATTATGTTGTCACTTACTTAGTGCAACTTTTTGATTTGACTACTTTTTGATGCTAATATTTTAACCTTTTTTCTCGTATTATCAATATAATTATTTAGCGCAATTTTTTGATTTCACTACTTTTTGATGCTAATATTTTAATTTTTTTCTAGTATTATTAACAAAAATAAAGGCTTCCGGTTCCGGTAAGAGAGTGAGTGACAGGTGTGTGAAAGCGTGGCAGGTATTTGTGAGGAAAGAGTGAGAAAAGGGGTGAGGTGATTAGGAGATAAGAGGTGAGAGGGTGTAGAAAAAAGAGGAGGAGAGATTGAAAGGATAGGAGAGGATAAAGGGGTAAGGAGTTAGAAAGGAGAAAGTAGGAAAAGGTGAGACACGTGGACACGTAGACACGTGGAAGAAAGAGAGTAGAGGAGAGTAGGTGTAGGGAGTAGGTGCAGGAAAGTAAAAAGATAGGGAATTCACTAGGGAAATCACTAGCGAGTTGGAGCGAGTTGGAGCATAGAGTAGGTGAATCGAAGAAAGAAAGCGATAAGAAAGAAATGATTAATGAAGAGAATATTAGAGATAGGAGGATAGAGATCAATAGAGATAGGATGTTAGAGGAAGGGGGAAAAAAGGGAGATGAGGAAGAAATAAAAAAGAAGGCAGGGAGGCCGAGAAGAGTAGAGGAGTTAGGGAAGGAGAGGAGGAGCAGTATGGGATGCATAGAGGATTTTTTGAAAAGGAAAAGAGAAGAAGGGGGAGAGGAGGATAAGGAGGAAAAGGAAAAAAGCCTAAGAAGGAGCAAGAAGACAGAAAGGCTGAATAGAGAGGTAGGGGGGATAGAAAAGGAGGAGTTAAGGAGAATGATGGAAGAGATAGGGGAGAAGATAACAGAGAAGTTAGGCGAGGAAATGAGAAAATTGAAGATAGAAATTTGGAAAAAGGAGGGGGAATGGAGAGAAGAAAGAAGAGAATTAAGAAAAGAGATAGAGAGCCTGGAGAAGAGAGTGATAGATTTGGAAGCAAGAGTAGAGGAAAGAGGAAGAAAGGAGGTAAGAGAAAGAGAGGGGGGCGAAGGAGGGAGTAAGGGGATAAACGAGACAATAATAGGAAAAGTGAAGGACATAGGAAAGAAATTAGAATGGAAGGAAAGAGAAGAGAGAAGAAACAACATTGTAATAAAAGGAATGGAGAAAGGGAAGGAAGGTGTAAAGGAAAGAGTAGAGAAATTAATGAAAGAGATAGGAGCGAAAGCAGAGATAGAATGGATAAGGATGTTGAAAGGAAAGGAGGGAAAGGAAGGTGAAATGGTGGTAGTAAAACTAGGAAGTGGAGAACAGAAAAGACAGGTAATGGAGAGGAAGAAGATATTAAGAGGAAAGAGGGTGAGAATAGAAGATGATTTAACATGGGAAGAGAGAAAGATAAAATGGAGACTAATGGAGATCGCGGAGATAGAAAGGAGGACAGGGAACAATGTATGGACGAGCTATGGAAGGATAAAAATCAATGATGTATGGTGGAGATGGGAAGAGGAGGAAGGTGTGCTAAAAAATTGGAAAGGAGAAATTAGAGAAGGTATAGAGAAAATGAGGGGGGAAGAAGGGGGTATGAAGACAGGAATGGAGGAAAAAAAGGGATAGAAGAAGGGAGAAGAGAAGAAAGGAGGAAAGGAGGAGGGGAGAACAATAGTAAGAAGAGAAAGGAGGAAGGAGAAAGGGGGACGGAGGAAGGAAGGAGAAAGGAACAGGAGAGAAAGGAAAAAGGAGGGGAAGTAAGAGAAGAATGGAAGATAGGTTTTTGGAATGTGGCAGGGCTGAAGAATAAGGAAGAAAAGTTCTGGAAGGAAATAGAAGATTGGGAGGTGGTGGTGATGATGGAAACATGGATAGAGGAAAGGGGGTGGGAGGCGATTAAAAAGAGGTTACCGAAAGGATATAGATGGGAGAAGCAAGCAGCAAAGAAGAGAAAGAAGAAAGGAAGACCGATGGGGGGAATGATCATGGGGGTAAGGGAGGAGAGGGGGAAGATAAAAGTATCAGGAATGGGAGAAAAGGCGGAGGGAATAATGATGGCGGATTTAGAAGTAGGAAGAGAGAAGTGGAGGGTAATAGGCGTATACATCAACGGGGACATGGAAAGGAAATTGGAGGAAATGAAGGAATGGATGGAAGAGAAAGAAGAAAATAAATGGACGATTTTGGGAGGAGATTTCAACGCAAGGACAGGTAGAAAGGGGGGGGGGTGATAGGAGGGGAGGAGGAAGAAGAAAGAAGATCAAAGGACAAGAAAGTTAATGAGGAAGGGAAGAAGTTGATAAAAGAGTTGTAAGAGGTGGGATGGGGAATTTTTAACGGAGGGATAAGAGAGGATAGAAAGGGGGAGTACACATATACAGGAGGAAGAGGGGAAATCGGTAATAGATTACGTGGTGGGAGAGGATAGAGTAAAGGAAAGGATAAAGAGAATGGAGGTGGGAGATAACATAGAATCGGACCATCACCCATTGATTGTAACGCTAGAAAGAAGAGGAGGAGCTGAAAAGGGAAAAAGGGGGGAGGGAAAATGGAATAAGAAAAAGAGGGAGATGGACAAAGAGGGGAGGAGAAAGAATAAGAGAGGAAATAGAGTGGGGAGAGGGGTGGAAGGAGGGGATTGAAGAGGAGCTAGAGGAAAAAATAGGAAGAATAGAAGAGGAATTGAGAGAAGGAGAAAAAGAGAGTGGAGAAGGGAAAAGGAAAGGGTGGTGGGACGAGGAATGTGAGGAGAAGAGGAAAGAAGTGAGGAAAAAGTTAAGGGAATGGAGGAAAAAAGGAGGAGGAGGAGAAGGATATAGAAAAGTAAGGGCGGAATATAGGCTAATGTGTAAAGGAAAAAGGGAGGAGGAGAGGCTAAGATGGTACAAGGAGGCGATAGAGGCAAGAACGGAAGGAGAGGTATGGAAGATTATAAACAGGGAAAGGAAAAAGAGAGAAGGGGTAAATGAGGAGATAAAGGCGGAGGAATGGAAGGAATACTTCATGGACTTATTGGGAGGGATAGAGGTAAAAGTGGTAAGAGGAGGAAAAGAAAAAAGGGAGAGGGATGAGGAGCAGGAGATAAGCAGGGAGGAAGTGAAGAGGATGCTGGGAAAACTGAAGAAAGGAAAAGCAGCGGGGGAGGATGGGATACCGAGTGAGGTATGGAAATATGGAGGGGAGAGGGTAGAAGAGTGGGTATGGGGAATGTGCAACAGAGTATGGAGAGGAGAAGGATGGCCGGAGAGGTGGAAAGAAGGGATAATAGTACCACTGTTGAAAAAGGGAACGGGGAATAAAGTGGAAAACTATAGAGGAGTAACATTGATGCCAACGCTATACAAGATATACGTGGGGATTTTAACTGAAAGGTTAAAGGAAGAAATGGAGGGGAAGAATATGATACCGGAGAGTCAGACAGGTTTTAGGAAGGGAATGGGGGTGATGGATAGTATCTATGTGTTGAACTATCTGGTGAATAAGAGGGTAAACAAGAAGGGGGGAAAGGTAGTCGCGGCATTTATGGACCTGAAGGCGGCGTTTGATTCGGTAGATAGGGAGGTGTTAATGGAGGCAATGAAGAGGAGGGGAGTGAGGGAGGGATTAAGGAGTAGGATAGAAGAGGTGTACAGGGAAACGAGGAGTAAGGTAAGAGTGGGGAAGGAGGAGGGAGAAAATTTTTGGACGGCAAGGGGGGTGAGGCAAGGTTGCCCAATGAGTCCGCACTTATTCAGTTTGCTGATAGCGGATATAGAGGAAGTGCTAAGAAAAGGAGGTTGGGGGGGGGGTGAAAACTGGGAGGGGAAAAGGTGCATTGTTTGGCGTACGCAGATGATATGGTACTGTGGGCGGAGGATGAAGAAGGGATGATACATATGTTGGGGAAAATGGAAAGTTATATGGACAAGAAAAGGTTAGAGGTGAATGTGGATAAGACAAAGGTAATGAGGTTTAAAAAGGGAGGAGGAAGAATGAAGAGAGTGGAGTGGAGATGGAAAGGAAAAAGGTTAGAGGAAGTGAAAGAATTCACATATTTAGGGTATAAGCTACAGAGGAACGGGGGGACAGGAGGCGCAGGTAAAGAACAGAGTTAGGAAAGCAGGAGCGGTGATAAGACAGGTGTGGGGAATGGGAAAGAGAAGGTTTGCAGGAGACTGGATGAAAAGAGTATGGCTAATGGAAAGGTTGGTGGGGACGGTGTTGGAATATGGGGCGGAAATATGGGGATGGAAGGAGAGGAGAGAGGTGGAGGCAATGCAGGAGCGATGGATTAGGTGGACGTTAGGAGTAGACTGGTGCACGCCGGGGTATATGGTAAGAGAGGAGATAGGAAAAGACAAATTTAGGATAAGGGCAGGAAGGAGGGCGGTAGGGTATGAGAGGAAGTTGGAGGAAGGAAGGGGAGGAAGTTTAGCGAGGAAATGTTTTGAGGATATGAAAGAGAGGATAAGGGGAGGAAAGGAAAGAACGATGTGGGAGGAAGAGAGGGGGAAATTCTGGGAAGAAAGAGGAATAGAAGGGAAAGAGATGGAGGAAAAAAGGGGAAGGGGAGAGGAAGTATATGAGGGGTGGGAACAGAAAGACAGGGAAAGGCAGAAGGAGGAAAGATGGGAGAGGATAAGAGAGTCGAGATATAATAGATGGTATGGGGAATGGAAGGAGGAGGGTTTACCGGAATACCTGAGAAAGGGATGGGGCGAAAGTAGATGGAGAAGGATAGTTAGGTTCAGAATGAACAATGAGATGAGAGGGGCGAGATACTGGGAAGAAGAGGGGAAAAGAAGGTGTAGGTTATGCGGGATAGAAAATGAAACATGGGAGCATGTGATAGGAGAATGTGGTGGAGAAGGGGGGAAGGGAAACTGGTGGGAAAGAATGAAGGAAATACTGCAGGAAGGAGGAGAAGGGGAAGGATGGATGAGAGAAATAGAGAAAAAGAGGGAAGAGGGGAGAACGGAAGAAAGGAGGGAGGGAGGGGAAAAGGAGGAAGGAAGTATGAGGAGGAGAATGAGTGAGGTATGAATGAGGTGGTGGAGAATGTATGGGGAATCGGAAGCCGAAGCGAAGCGATAGGTAGGGACGGCTCTTTCTCTCTCTAAAGTAGTAGATAAGTAGGTTAAGGTAGAATTAAGTTATTTGTAAATTAGATGTAAGAGTAGAGTTAAGAGTAGATATAAGTAAGATTGTAAGAGTTTGTAAGGTTGGGGAACGCTCCTTCAAAAGCGCCTTCAATCCCTTAGGGGACGAATAAAGAATTGAATTGAATTGAATTGAATTAACAAAAATAAAATATAATTTATAAATATAATTTTTGAGAAAATATTTTTGATAATGATTAATTTTTGCAAAGAATTATTTTGGCTATAAACATAATTTTTGAGAAGATTATATTTTTTATTATTATAAAGAACTATTTTTGCTGACGAAAGATATAACTTAGCGCTTTTTTTTTACATCTGTGATGTCTTTTTTGTGGAATTTCACATATTTTTGCAAAGATCATTAAACAAAATGCATTAAATAAATGTATATTTTTTTATATTTATAATGAGAGAAGACGAGAGAGAGCAAGAGGACCCAAGAGAGAGAGCGGGAGAGAGCAAGAGGGAGCAAGAGAGAGCGAGAGAAAGCGGGAGAGCGCAAGAGAGAGCGAGAGAGAGCGAGAGAGAGCGATAGAGAGCGATAGAAAGCGGGAGAGAGCGAGAGAGAGCGATAGAGAGCGATAGAAAGCGGGAGAGAGCGAGAGAGAGCGGAAAAAAACGAGAGAGAGCGAAAGAGAACGAGAGAGAGCGGGAGAGAACAAAAGAAGGCGAGAAACAGCGAGAGAAAGCGAGAAAGAGCGAGAAAAACCGAGAAAGAGCGAGAGAAGACGAGAGAGAGCAAGAGAACGCGAGAGAGAGCGGGAGAGAGCGAGAAAACGCGAGAGAGAGCGGGAGAGAGCGAGAGAACGCGAGAGAGAGCGGGAGAGAGCGAGAGAACGCGAGAGAGAGCGGGAGAAAGCGAGAGAACGCGAGCGAAAGCGGGAGAGAGCGAAAGAACGCGAGAGAGAGCGAAAGAAAGCGAGAGAGAGCGAGAGTAGCGAAAAAACCGAGAAAGAGCGAGAGAAGACGAGAGAGAGCGAGAGAGAGCGAGAGAAAGCGAGAGAAGGCGATAGAGAGCGAGAAAAAGCGATAGAGAGCGGGAGAAAGCGAGAGAGAGCGAAAGAGAGCGAGAGAGAGCGAGAGAGAACGAGAGAGAGCGGGAAAGGACGAGAGAAGGCGAGAAACAGCGAGAGAAAGCGAGAAAGAGCGGGAGAACGCGAGAGAGTGCGGGAGAGAGCGGGAGAGAGCAAGAGAGAGCGAGAGAGAGCGAGAGAGGGCGAGAGAGGGCGAGAGAGAGCGAGAGAACGGGAGAGAACGAGAGAAGGCGAGAAACAGCGTGAGAAAGCGAGAGAGAGCGAAAAAAACCGAGAGAGAGCGAGAGAAGACGAGAGAGAGAGCGAGAGAACGCGAGAGAGATCGGCAGAGAGCAAGAGGGAGCGAGAGACAGCGGGAGAGAGCAAGAGAGAGCGAGAGAGAGCGAGAGAGAGCGATAGAGAGCGATAGAAAGCGGGAGAGAGCGAGAGAGAGCGGAAAAAAACGAGAGAGAGCGAAAGAGAACGAGAGAGAGCGGGAGAGAACAAAAGAAGGCGAGAAACAGCGAGAGAAAGCGAGAAAGAGCGAGAAAAACCGAGAAAGAGCGGGAGAAGACGAGAGAGAGCAAGAGAACGCGAGAGAGAGCGGGAGAGAGCGAGAAAACGCGAGAGAGAGCGGGAGAGAGCGAGAGAACGCGAGAGAGAGCGGGAGAGAGCGAGAGAACGCGAGAGAGAGCGGGAGAAAGCGAGAGAACGCGAGCGAAAGCGGGAGAGAGCGAAAGAACGCGAGAGAGAGCGAAAGAAAGCGAGAGAGAGCGAGAGTAAGCGAAAAAAACCGAGAAAGAGCGAGAGAAGACGAGAGAGAGCGAGAGAGAGCGAGAGAAAGCGAGAGAAGGCGATAGAGAGCGAGAAAAAGCGATAGAGAGCGGGAGAAAGCGAGAGAGAGCGAAAGAGAGCGAGAGAGAGCGAGAGAGAACGAGAGAGAGAGCGGGAGAGGACGAGAGAAGGCGAGAAACAGCGAGAGAAAGCGAGAGAGAGCGGGAGAACGCGAGAGAATGCGGGAGAGAGCGGGAAAGAGCAAGAGAGAGCGAGAGAACGGGAGAGAACGAGAGAAGGCGAGAAACAGCGTGAGAAAGCGAGAGAGAGCGAAAAAAAACCGAGAGAGAGCGAGAGAAGACGAGAGAGAGCGAGAGAACGCGAGAGAGAGCGGCAGAGAGCAAAAGAGAGCGAGAGACAGCAAGAGAGGGCGAGAGAGAGCGAGAGAGAGCGATACAAAGCGGGAGAGAGCGAGAGAAAGCGAAAGAAAGCGAGAGAGAGCGGGAGAGAACGAGAGAGAGCGAGAAACAGCGAGAGAAAGCGAAAAAAACCGAGAGAGAGTGAGAGAAGACGAGAGGGAGCGAGAGAGAGCGAGAGAGGCCGAGAGAACGCGAGAGAGAGCGGGAGAGAGCGAGAGAGACCGGAAGAAAGCGAGAGAGCGAGAGAGAACGAGAGAAGGCGAGAAACAGCGAGAGAAAGTGAGAAAGAGCGAAAAAAACCGAGAGAGAGCGAGAGACGACGAGAGAGAGCGAGAGAACGCGAGAGAGAGTGGGAGAGAGCGAGAGAACGCGAGAGAGAGCGGCAGAGAGCGAGAGAACGCGAGAGAGCGGTAGAGAGCAAGAGAGAGCGAGAGACAGCGAGAGAAAGCAAGAGAGGGCGAGAGAGAGCGAAAAAAGACGTGGGAAAGCAAGAGAGAAATGGTGAAAGTTGGGGGAGAGAGAGGGGCGCGAGAGGGGGAGAGAGAGAGAGAGAGAGTGAGAGAGAGCAAGAATTTATTTTTTGTTTGGTTGCTTAAAAGGTTAAGCAGCTGAGGAAAATGTCACTATACTAGGATGGGTGACCGCGGATAAGGTAAAGCAGCTTCGGACAGAATCACTTTGTCGGGATGGGTGATCGGGACAAGTACGACGCCGTATCTTAAAAAAAAGTGACACCTTTTCGACCAAAAAATAACTTGAAAAATTCATATCTCCGCAACCAATAGAGCTATCAAGTTCCTTAAGGTCTCATTTTACTCGGAAAAAATCGCGCTTTCGATTGATATGGTCATCTTTTGAAAAATATGTTTCCGTTCATGAAATATTTCAAATTTTTGTTTTCAAGGTTACGAAAATCGTGTTACGTCCGGTAAAGGATACACAGTAGCGTCCTACGGATAATTTTCGCTATTGTTTCGATATTTTCGCTATCTTTTCGATATCTTTCGATATTTTTTTTGTTTTTTTGTAGATTGTATTTTAATTTGACGAATAAAAGATATAACTTAGCGAGACGCTACCGCGTCTCCTGATATACTCGTACCTACTAAAAAATACCTAAACTATTATTTGCAATTATATTATATTTTATATTATTCTTGCATATGAATCAATGGCATGATGATAAAACCATCGTCGTAAGGAAATTTCACACATTTCCCTTTAATGTCGTGAATATTGACTGTGTACAAATCATATGACAAATGTTGTGTTTGCTGAATATTAAATAATTCTGAGGAACAAGGTGAACTGAAAAATGGTTTTGATTCAATGAATTTTCTTCCCTTTAAAAAGATTTCTGAAGTCTTGATTTCTTTATAAATACTTTCGACACAAAATACACAATTGTTTTTTAACATAACGCAATTATCTTTATCACATGTGCTTAGTTCAAACTTTTCAATGATTACTGTTTTGTAGAATATAAAATCTTGTTTATGAAATTGATCAGTACATTGCTGACGTAAAATTGGATACGTTTTTTCATTATCATTGTTTTGCATATATTCTTGTTCTTTTAACCTATTACAAATTTGTTGTAAAGGATTTCTTGTAGCTTGAATTGTTTTTTTTATCTCAAATAAATAATTTTCATATTTAAAACAACTGAAAGTGTCAAGTGGACCATGTTGCAAGCAATCTATGGGCAAATGTATAAGGCCATGAACATTATGAGTAATATATTCTTTTCCGTAAAGTATTGCATATTTTTGAACAAAGTATTCGAGTAGTTTCAATGAATAATTATTATAAATTCTGTATAATGCAGGACTGCATAAAATTCGAATAGCGCAGGATAAGGCCATGAAATGTGTGTATATATTTTTGTTTGCAATCTTTTTTAAAACAATTGGTCCGGTGTATAATAAAAATTGCCTTAATTCAGTGGCTTTATAGTATTCAATGTCCTCTAAACTTCTTGGCAAGCGTGGAAAATCTTTCGGCACATAATTCTTCAAAAACAATAATTGATTATTAATATCATTTTTATCAGTCTCGGGTAAACGATGATTTTTTTTCCCTCTTATCCAAAACATAATTAATCTTTTAACTACGCCTAGAAATACAAGATGCATGCCATCGAGAGGAACTTGAGATACGAAACCAATATTTAGCTTTTCGAAAGGACTTGTATCTTTATGGAATTCCTCATCTAATTTATTTCTGATACTGAAATCAGTCCGCAATTGTGCATTTGTTTGTAAAAAAGTCATTCTTCCATTAACAAAGGTCCCTTCTTGAATGCATTTTGTGCAGGCATTATAGCCTGTATGACCTTTAATACATAAAATAAATGATTTTGCAGGAGCATCACAAAGAAGTTTACCAACCTTTACTTTTATTATTTTTTTATTTATGTTAAAACCATTTTGTTCTAAATGTTTGAACTCTGTTATAAACTCAGTTAAAAATTGGTCTACATAGGCTGGTTTCTTGTGTCCGTGATATATCCCAGCCGCAAAAGGTTTTTTAATATTTTTATCAACCAGATTTAGATCTATGGAGATAAGAATAGGCCAGAGTTGACTTTTTGAAGAATTAGATATCGGTAAACCATCAATGTTTATGTTAAGAGGTAATACTATTTCTACATTTTGCATCAAATGTTTTTGCATATTTAAACTATTATTAATTATCCTACGTAGTCCATTCTCTATGCCAATGTGACAATAGAAACCTGGAGGAACACTTTTAAGTTCATATGGACATGAACTTGGTGTTTTTAAAAGAGTTCGCGAGTCTTTTGCTAATTGTGGAAATATCACTCGTAGAATACCCAACAATTCATTCATGGCAGATTGACTAAGCAAATGTCTGTATTTTAAAAACCATTGTTTCACAGCGTTAACTATGAAATCATTTACAATAGGGAGATTATTACATAAATTTTCAAATGATAAAGAAGTATCTGAACAGTTAATTTCTTCAATCACATCAATATATTCCAATGGTTCAATCTCAATTTTTTCTGGAATCTCGGGAATCACATTATCATGGTTTTCACATTGTTCTTGTTTTTCATTATGTTTCTTTGCAGTATCTACATTTATATTTGTAGTATTTACATTTATGACAGTATCTACATTTATAATTGTTTTTATGTTATTAGGCAAATTATTCGTCTGAATTAATTGTCGATTCAACTGCAAGATGTGTATTAATTCTTTTTTTACCATCCGTCTCATATGACGTTTTGTAACAAAACATTTTTTTATTTTAGCCATTATTGTTTTAATTTTTATGTCAGTATTGCTATTATTGACTTGATAAAAAAATCACTGAAAAAATTAAAATCATTCACATGAGATGCTCATATAGTTAATACGTAGTTTTTAAGATTTTATGGTATTTAACGTTATTAAAATAATATATATATACACAATATATACTTACATGGCAGGAATCTCGAACGTCACCAACAGGCAGATCCATTGCTTCCAGTTATAAATAAAGATGAATTTAAAATTTAATTATAAAACGACTTATAAAACCTCCAATAAAGCCCAACAAACACAATTGTCTTATTATTATATTTGGGTATTCTTATTCACATACGAAAGCTCCTGAGACGAAACGCCGCGCTCCCTAGTTACGCGTATCAACTCGTTGCTAACGAACGAGCGGTGATTATTATAGATTCCTAAAACATTCTTGGAACATGTATGAGATATTTGTGGTATAGTAAATATGTTACAATAGATTTTTTTTAAGTCACCACGAGTGAAATATTTTTTTCGACTGTCGCAAAGATAAATTGAGTACATATATGTATAAAACACGATTATTTATAAATATTTCAATTAAATATTTGTACATTTTTTAAATAAAAATATGAAACTATACTTTTGTTTACTTAACTATGTTTTGCATGAAACGTTAAACAAAAACTATTTTCAAAATATTATAAATTTATAAAATATTAAAAATTCAGTGATTTATTAATGTATACGTACTTTATTTATTAATGTATATATACGTACCTTATTTATATTAATGTATATATATACGTACCTGATATTTACTAAAAAGCTTTTGTGTTATTATTTCAAAAACGTTGATGTAACACAATTGTACAAAAACAATTGTACAAACACAAATATATAAAATCTGCAATGCAGTGTAATATTTTTGAATATGTTACAAAGTAAATGTTTCATATAAAACGTTCATAGAATATTATGAAATTAAATGTTTCAGGAATGTCACAAATGTAACATTGCTGTAATGTCTCTGAACGTTACAAACTAAACATCCCAAATGAAACGTTTATGGAATGTTTTAAAATATATGTTTTATGAACGTAGCAAATGTAACATTGCTGTCATGTCTCTAAGGTTACAAACTAAACATCCCAAATGAAACGTTTATGGAATGTTTTAAAATACATGTTTTATGAACGTCGCAAATGTAACAATGCTGTAATGTCTCTGAACGTTACAAACTGAACATCCCAAATGAAATGTTTCTAGGATGTTGCCAAACATTTCTTTCCTAACATTTCAAATTATCGATATAACAGCCAAAATGTTACATTTCTGGAACAGTGCATGAATGTTGCAATTGAAATGTTATTTTGAAACGTTTACGAAACATTTCATAAACATATTTATGTAACGTTTCAAATTTGCAATATTATTGCCGAAATGTAACATCCCCTGTATGTTTCATGTTTAGCGGGTATATATATATATATATAATTTTTCTTTATAAAATCAATAAAATCAATGTTTACAAGCAACTATTATAATAAATATATATATTTAAAATACATCTAATATATATAATTTTGATTTAAACACCCTTTATACTGCGCATGATGCAACACGCCTTAACCGAACAAATATTTTGGAAAATCGTTCGTTTATATACAAACAGCAAGTGAGTAATACAATATAGAATATAATATAAAAAAAATAAAATTACATAACTTAAATAATGTATAATAATAGAAGTTTTATAAAATGTCCCTTAATTTTCTTGCTTCTTCTGACATTATTTCATAATGGTGTTTTTTAGTTTTACAATTCCGCTATTTTTCTCGTTTTTCTACTATATTTATTTTTAATTTCATTATTTTTACTATGAAAACCGCTTTTGTAGAAAGAAGTTGTTGATTTATCGTTGTCTCTCTTTCATATGCAGATTCATTGTTGTTTTGTTTATTTTTGTTTCATAATTTGTTATTTTTTGAAAATAATTTTTAAAATTATTTTTATTCTTTTTATTATTTCCCTTATTTATATATATGTATATTGTCCATAATTCTTATAATTTCTTTTCTTTTAATTGCATCTTTTGCTATTTTTTATTTGTTTTCTAATCTTTTTTAACAGGTTATTAAATATCTAACATCTCTTTTCCATTACCTTCTCCATTTTTCATTATTCTTCTCTCGTAGATCTACCTACTTATTTTTCTAATTTTTTGTTTTGTCTTTATTTTCTTTTAATTTGTTTTGTTATTGTTCAAAATCATTTTATAACTCTCTCAATACTTTGTTCAAATATAATCTGTTTTAGTGCTTTAATGAAAAATTAAATAATATATTATTTAATTGCATTTAAAATTATGTTATATTCTTTATTATCATAATATAAATATAAGATATATAAATTTGTTGTGTGCCTCGGGAGAGACACTTAAGGGTCGCGCCAAATTGGGATGGGAATCCGGGGCGTCAGGACTTGTCGGGTGTTTGTAGAAAATGCACTACACTTTTTGTATTAAAATTCTTTATTCAACTTCAACCACTTGGTCTTTATTTTATTCCACTATTAATACACTGAAGCTTTATCGTGTGTGCGGCACTGACTTTCTATTACTCCGCGTATCGCGCACAACTGCGAGTCGATGCTAGGTGCGCGCGCGGTTTAGCGAGATCGTGGTTAGAGCGATTATTTGTGTCTGCGACTGAGCGAGCTGTCGCGTCTCTACTCTCTTTTTATATCGTTGTTTTTTGGAGTTTTCCCGATCGGAAGGGGTGCCTGGCAACAGGTTTCCCCGGTCGAGAATCTAGGTGCAAGCGAAGCAGATTCAAAGTCCTTCTGCTTTGCTTGCACGTTGATCAATTTCTGTTCCGCGTATATCTCGCATTGTATGCGTTTTTAACGCGGTCATTATCTGTCGTAATTCTGATTTCGCGTATACCTCGCATCGTATGCGTTTTTTAACGCGGTCATTATCTGTCGTAATTCTGATTCCGCGTATACCTCGCATCGTATGCGTTTTTTAACGCGGTCAGTGTCTGTCGTAATTGCGGATGCAATACGAGTACCCATTTCTTAATATTAGTTAACTTTTAATAGTTATATCTATTGTATATCTTTGGGGGATATAACAAATTTATAAAGAAAAATGCAATTTTATATTTTGTTTCTTAGTATTTATTAAAATGTTTTATAACATAAATATTACACAAACAATTTTCACGTATTTGTAATGTTTTTCTACATATTTTAAATTTTTTGTGAATTTAGCCAATTACATCGCCCAAGTTTTATTAATTTTATGAGGGAAATTGCAGAATCACAAACAGATGATGATCTACGTTACTTGCATAATTGGGATTTGGAAAAGCATTGTCCTCTCATAAAAATAATACGAGATTATAGTCATCCGGTGTACGAAACATTTTTCCGATGGTCCATAGAAAATATTAATGAATTAGAGATTGATTGCTTACCTATTACTTATATTACAGAAACATATCCCGATTTTTACGATTTTTTTATATTCCATGGTATGCGCAAATTCAAGCAGAAAATCAAAACTATTATTTTTTCAAGAGGATAGTTGGATGATATTCAATATGCAACAAATTGATAAATATCGATCATTGACTCATTATGACTTATTACTCGTCTTCATTTTACACACACATACACACAATTGATATTATTTTATATTTTTGTCTATTTTATTCATTATCGTATAAAAATCTGAAATATTCATTATATATAATTATAATAGTTTTAAAATGTTTTGTGTAATGTTCTGCATTATTTAATATATAATTAAGGTATACATCAGTGTTTTTTATATTATATCAATCAATATTAAAATTATATATTTATAAATATGTATTTTATGCTAATAATAATAAAAATTATAAAAAAGTTAATTATATTTATAAAATTAATATAATAATAAGTGCAAAGTAACATACAATTTTCGTAACATTACATGTTACAGAAATTACACTGATTAATAAAAATAATTGTGAAGAAGTTAATCGGAATACAATTAGAAAATATGGTTGCAAAGTCAATGTAATAGCTATCAGATGTTTTAGTGAAATCAGCAGTGCGCTGTCGAAGGAGATCATAAAATAAATAAGATTATTTTTGCCAAGTTATAGATTTTCTGCCTTAATACTAAATATCATATTTTAAATTATTACTGTGATGAAACCTAGACTAGTGATACCAAAAATTATTGTTACAATTAATTATGTTTAAAAATATTGGAAATTATGTATGAAAAATGTGTCATATTTCATGGTTTTTGAGAGAATGTGGATCATGTGCTGATTTTTTATTCTGAGCATTATAAAGAAGAATGTATACGTGCGTGCGTGCGTGCGTGCGTGCGTGCGTGCGTGCGCGTGCGCGCGTGTGTGTGTGTGTGTGTGTGGTAATACACTTTTTTTTTGGATAGCTAGATAGCGTTTATGTGTTCAAACATGTAACTATTTCACAATCTTTTTATACATTACATTCAAATAACGTTTATTTATTATAAATAAATCACATCCGTGTCTCACCTCATGTAATATATGTATATATATGTATGTTATATAATATATGTATGTTAAGTTTTTAAATTAATTTTTTTTGTCGCAAGTCTTTAATGTTTATATTTTTGTTATTGCAAGTTTTTAATGTCATTATATATTTTAAATACATTATTTTTCAGATATGTTTTAAGATTCTGTAAGATTTTGGAGATATAGTTTTTGACGCGGACTTAACAACTTTTTTTACCTTTTTTAAAATGAAATTTTTTATACATATACAAAACATTTATGAGTTCATTATAAAAAATTCCGAAGAAAACCAAAAAAAGCTTGTTACATAAGATTCACTCTAAAACGATTTTTAATAATTATAAAGTGATAAAGTCAAATTGTATTTGCATTATGATAAGTAATGAACAAACTATCAATACGTTACCTTAAAGAATTGATAATCCTAACTCTTTGATTACTGTGGAATGTGAATGTCCAAAGCTCTTAGGTTATATTTCAGTCAATTAACAATCAAAGAGAATGATAAATTATTAAATTAAGGCCATGTGTAACGAGCAATACGATATTATTTTATTATTGAGAAGAAAATTCTTAATTTGAAATAATAATTATACAAACGTTTCGAGCTCTACTTGCTCCTCTTCAGTGCGCAAAAAAATAGTGATAATAAATAACGATAATAAATAAATACATAAAATTCTAATAAAAAATCCGCAATACATAGTCAATATAAGTTATATAGTTGAGTCATAGTTAAAACGCAAAATATATTTACAATGAATTGAGACCATTAAAATAGTTCAACAAAGTAAGAACCCAATTAGAAGCAGAATGATTCGTCCGGTTATTCATAAAATATATTAGAATTATTAATAAAAACTTGGAGTGACACTTATACATTACTCCAAATGAACCACTTATCGTTATTTGACGAAAGTCCCTCGATCTGGCAATGATTATGTTCATCCTCTCCAAATTATTTGATATTTGTTAACTGAATTTAAAGAATTTATTCAATTGTAAAATAGGATTCCACTAATGTGTATGTGAAAAAAAGATTAAAAATTATAAATTAAACTAACTACTAAAATATTGAACCTTTATGCTTACAAATTGTTCCGAATAACTTGAGATGACGATGCTTCTAATTGTTGTTGGCCTTATTGTTAGTACTTGACTGTTGTCTAGTCTTTTAAAAAGTCGAATAAATAGGTGTCAGATCTCACAAAATAAACATTTACATAAGTCTAAAAATTCGATATTTCTTCTAGAATGTCGAAATACGCGTTGTTAAGCAATTCGGTGTCTGTGTTATTATTTATACCATGCCTTTGTTCCTTGATGTGTATCATTTCCGAGATAAGTCTTTTATAATAATTAGATTCAATATCAAGTATTTTAACGTTATCCCAATCAAAAGCATGTTTTTTATCCATAATATGTTCAGAGACCACAGAATGCTTGGAGGAATCAAATTTAATATTATGCATATGCTCTTTTAGTCTAGTGCGTAATTTTCTTTTGGTTTGCCCAACATACGAAGCTTCACAATCCTTACAATTAATTTTGTAGACAACATTATTATTATTGTTATGCACGTTTTTGTCCTTGTGGACTTTAATTAATTTGTTAAGATTATTTAGACAACGGTATCCTACTCTGAAATCTGATTTTTTTATTGTCGATGCTATTGTCTCAGAAATGTTATTAATGTATGGAATGACGAAAAATTTTTTCTTGCTATTATCTTCTGCAATTTCTTTTTTTCTATTGTTGTTAAACTGACCATTGTTTAAAACTCTTATTCTCTATTATTTATCTTTAAAGATTAAATGAATAGGGTAACCATGAAGAGTTTTAAACAATGGTCAGTTTAACAACAATAGAAAAAAAGAAATTGCAGAAGATAATAGCAAGAAAAAATTTTTCGTCATTCCATACATTAATAACATTTCTGAGACAATAGCATCGACAATAAAAAAATCAGATTTCAGAGTAGGATACCGTTGTCTAAATAATCTTAACAAATTAATTAAAGTCCACAAGGACAAAAACGTGCATAACAATAATAATAATGTTGTCTACAAAATTAATTGTAAGGATTGTGAAGCTTCGTATGTTGGGCAAACCAAAAGAAAATTACGCACTAGACTAAAAGAGCATATGCATAATATTAAATTTGATTCCTCCAAGCATTCTGTGGTCTCTGAACATATTATGGATAAAAAACATGCTTTTGATTGGGATAACGTTAAAATACTTGATATTGAATCTAATTATTATAAAAGACTTATCTCGGAAATGATACACATCAAGGAACAAAGGCATGGTATAAATAATAACACAGACACCGAATTGCTTAACAACGCGTATTTCGACATTCTAGAAGAAATATCGAATTTTTAGACTTATGTAAATGTTTATTTTGTGAGATCTGACACCTATTTATTCGACTTTTTAAAAGACTAGACAACAGTCAAGTACTAACAATAAGGCCAACAACAATTAGAAGCATCGTCATCTCAAGTTATTCGGAACAATTTGTAAGCATAAAGGTTCAATATTTTAGTAGTTAGTTTAATTTATAATTTTTAATCTTTTTTTCACATACACATTAGTGGAATCCTATTTTACAATTGAATAAATTCTTTAAATTCAGTTAACAAATATCAAATAATTTGGAGAGGATGAACATAATCATTGCCAGATCGAGGGACTTTCGTCAAATAACGATAAGTGGTTCATTTGGAGTAATGTATAAGTGTCACTCCAAGTTTTTATTAATAATTCTAATATATTTTATGAATAACCGGACGAATCATTCTGCTTCTAATTGGGTTCTTACTTTGTTGAACTATTTTAATGGTCTCAATTCATTGTAAATATATTTTGCGTTTTAACTATGACTCAACTATATAACTTATATTGACTATGTATTGCGGATTTTTTATTAGAATTTTATGTATTTATTTATTATCGTTATTTATTATCACTATTTTTTTGCGCACTGAAGAGGAGCAAGTAGAGCTCGAAACGTTTGTATAATTATTATTTCAAATTAAGAATTTTCTTCTCAATAATAAAATAATATCGTATTGCTCGTTACACATGGCCTTAATTTAATAATTTATCATTGTTTTTATTGTCATACGAGCTTGAGCATTGGTATGTGATGTTTTGATTAGGTATTAATTTTGCATTAACAATCAAAGAGCTTTATCACAATAAGCGTAGACCTATAATATTTAATTACACGCTATGGTTAATAAGTCCAATATCAGAACACGATAAAATGTTTTATTTCCTTTATTAAATTTAATTAATTTATTATTAAGAAATAGAATTGTAATATTTTCAAGTATTCTACAAAGTCAATGATATTTTACAAAAATAATAAAATTTTAATAACTTAAATTGTATATATTTGTTGCACGTAACGTTTTCACCAACAGATTTAGAATATAATCATGTTAAATCATTATATTCCTTATTAATTTGATTGCATAGAAAATATTTAATTATCACGCACATGATTTTATATAATAAACAATTATCTCATCAATATGAATATGTGCAGATATAATATAATAAATATAAATATGTGAATATATTATTCTGTTTGCAATTTTTAATTATTAAATTATATTATTTCCAAATTATATGCATAATAGATATGCAACAAAACTATTATTATTAACAATATATATTTGCAATCCAGATATTATATGAAACTATTCACACACAAGAAAAATAATATTTTGAAAAGTAATTGCTGGTGTACGATTACATTTTTGTTTAATTGGCAAACAAATATTTAATAAAATTTATTAATTTAAAAAAAGGAAAAAGAAAAATGAATCTTTTCAATATAAAAAAAATATAAATATATAAATAAATATATAATAACAAAATATATACATTCTAAGCATTTAAATAATAATACAATTTTAAAACAAGACCATTTATATAAATATTTATATACAACGTATTCTAATTATGTTATTCAATATTTTTCAATATTTCTCTCTAATAATTTATTTATAATAAATAAACACAATTTGAATGTAATACGTGATTGCCATTTTCCAAATTATGTAAGCGATTATCTAATCGTGTACATAAATATTTATTTTACTATTATTTTGTAAATATACCTAAAACGATAACTTTGGAATGTTTTAAATATATATCAATTGAGATATTTCATTTGAAATATTTTTAATATATACTATGATGAAATATTTCAATTGTAACATTTATGAATTATATCAAAAACAAATACGTAAAATGTATCATTTGAAATCTAAATGAAACAATTTGAAACATTGCATGTATATTTCATGTTTAGTGGGTTAACGTTAACAGGAATTTTCAAGATCTCTGCAAGGTCAAATGAATATCAGCATCATCTGTCTTTCTTCAAATCCTATGGTGTTTGTTTGAAACATTTTTTCGTCTTGCATATTTAACAAGTTTATTTAAATGTCGTAGGAAGTTTTATTATCAATAAATCATCAATGCCTCTTAAAAATTCTTGTTTAATCTGTAAGTAAATCCTGTATTTATAAATCTTGTTTGTACAGAAATACCTATTTCATAAGTAAATTTTGTACTTATTAAATATCTCGAAAGTATATAGGAAAATTTCAGACAAAAGTTGTTTAGTTTAAAGGGAAAACAAAGATAGGCATTTAACTTCGATTGGTATTCATCATTTTGTGCATAAAAATCTTGAGGTAAGATTATTGAATCAAATATATAGTGAAGAATCGATAAATTAAAAAAAAATAGAATATTTCTATTTATAAAAAAAATTAGATTTACTTCAAATTTTCGATTATGATTTTTAATTTTAAGAAATTTTAGGTCTACTGCAATGATGATTTATTTACAATAATAATAAATAAATACTATTTTGACGTGTCAATGTGATTACGTGAATTACAAGTACTATACAAAAGAAAAATGAACAGATGTAATTTCATTTCTTTTTAACTGCAGTTTCTGAAGTATTGTTTAATTAGTGTAATAATTTTGAATCTTTGCATATGTTTATTAAAATAATTTATAATGTATTTATATAACTTTTTTATTTTACAGATCCGGAAAAATAAAAAAAAATTAATCGGCTGCTCAGGCGCTGTATAAAAGCTGCCATAAGCGCTGAATTAGAACATCGGCTGCTAATAGCGCTGAATTTTGGCTTGCCCTAGACGCCTGCATCCAATTACAAAAATTAATTTTGTTCGGCCTATTACGTATCCAAACTAAAATTATTCGCTATTATAGCGTTTTCGTCTGTAATAGCGCAGATTTTTGGCTTGCCCGTGGCGCCTATACAATTAGAAAAAGTATTTTTGTTTTGGGTCTATTACACATCCAAATTAACAGTATTCGCTTTTGTAGCATTTTAGTCTGCAATATCTCAGACCTTTCGCCTGCTCTAGGCGTCTAATTAGAAAAATCTTATTTGATACTTGCATCACTAGAAGGCTGCCCCAAACGCCGTATATCTATAACTAAAACTGTCCCAAACAACTGAAAATGGATCATCAGTGTCACAAGTTCCATTATGGCAATAAGGAAAAGAATATTTTGGCTTTCAAAGAATGGTTGACGGAAACGATGATAGACAGTTTCCATGCGCTACTCGAGAGCAATTCTGATTATGCACCTCGACCTGTATGGTTGACAATATTTCCCGATCAGATTGTTCCACTGAATATTTCAAAGAAGAAGCATTTGCAAATACTGCACAGTGATTTTGGTGGTGGACATTGGGTTGCTTGCCATTACGATGCAAAATCTATTATTATATATGATTCTCATGAAGGTAGTCGTAATGCAAATATACATAATTTGAATGGAGAAATTCGAATTTTTGTGGACAGATTATTTCCCTTTCATGATTGTCAAAACAATCTAATAGTTTTTCCTAAAGTTCAGTCGCAAGGTGACGGTTATAATTGTGGTCCTATGGCAATTGCGATTGTTACATCTATTCTGTTTGGCGTAAATCCTTGCATCGTGACGTATAATCAATCGTTGCTAAGACCTCATTTGTCCGCAATGTTTGAAAAACAAACAATAACTCATTTTCCGTACCTCTATGATTCAATTGCTCCATTAACGCTACTGCCGTTGGAGACATTGAAAAGACGAGAGAGGGATGCACTGAGAAAAAGACTTGCACGTAGTAAGGAAACTGAGGAACAGCGTTCGAAACGAATCGAAAAAGATGCTTTTTCTCACAAAGAAAAATATTTTATGAATCCTGCAACAAAACGTCAGATAATGCGTGATCAGTACCATAAGGATCCC
>NW_028190969.1:0-41339 GCF_048542155.1 Nylanderia fulva | reverse complement strand
TTAAAGCTTGGAAAATTTTCGCAATGCATTAAACGATGTGTTTGGGAACAAAGAGCGCACGTACTCGGGTTTGTTTGTTTGGTGAGAACGCACTATATTTTTTTTTCGGCGCTTTTTGGAATGAGCGAGCCCCAAAAACTCTTTTGGATGGTTTCCGTGGCGGATTCGAGTATCTCCGCCCTGGATACAGCCAAGCGAACGAATTTGTGTTCTGAAACGGTATATTTTTTCCATCGTGGATATCTCTCTCGAACAAAGCTGACTTCCCCCTTTTTTCCGTCTTTGTCTTTTTTTGTACAAAAAGTAGATAAATCTACCCCCTTTCACAGAACATTTAAGGCACGCAGAGCATTTTCTTCCGTGGGGGAGCGAATTTTTTTTAAACCCCTCAGTCTTTGACGAAAATTGGAAGGGTAAAAAAACGTTTGAATTGCGAAATAATAACGCTTTGTTTTTTTAACGTTTCGGGTTCTTCCCCAAAAACCGAAATTACTTCGGTTAGAGAAAGATGGGAATAAACTAGCGGTGCCTAAACCCCGGGATAATAAAATTGCAATTCTCGACTTGCGAAGGAACGGCGTTTTTTAACGAGCGCAAGAAAAAAATCCGAAAGTTCCCCCAAATCGATAAAAGGAAAAAGGAAAGTTGATTTTCGGCAATGGATTCTTTTGGGAAGTCGTTGGGGCCCGCCTTTGGTACAGGGGAATTAAAGGCGACGGAAGCCTCGAGTTTTTTTAAAGAAGTCGAAAGGCTGCATGTCGGACCTCCCCTGTCTAGCAGCTCTTTGAAAAAGGGGAAGCTGGCCGCGCTGCGTCGGTGCTCTGCCCAATGATAGCGGCCTTCTCCTGGCATGTATCCAGTAATTTTTGCAAGAGTGAAATGTCCGTAGTGATGGCAGAGTTTGATTATCAACTCCAGTTTTGGAAAGGAAAAAATTCGTGATTGAGTTCGTTAATAACGTAAATTTCGTATCGAACGCAAATATTGCCTTGTCCATTTCGAGCTATTGTCTTGCAAGCTCGACCTTGTAAGGTAAAGGTAACACGGTTGTGAAATGGGCGAACGTATTGTACGTGAGTCGCAATACTTCCTTGTCGTACGGAAATTTTTACTCGGAAGTAGCGCAATTGTTGAATGGCTCACTTGAAAGAGTTGTTGCACTGCTTGCACGGTACTTGTTTGAATATCCGTTAATGCTCGACACCAGATCGGCTCGAAGGACAATGTTTTTCATTTTCTCCTTTGGGTTTATCGGAGCTATCGCTAGTTCTCTCTTGTGGACTGCGTCGATAGGCAAGGATAGATAGCAGGAAAGGAACAGTCTCTTATTTAAGTAAAGAATATGTAATTTTTATTATTCGGAATTCCACAAATGTTCTTCTAGGGTTTACCGGACCGGCTCGTCGTACCCAGACTCGCCTTCCGTGCCGCATCGCTCCTTTTTAAAGACGCGGAAACTCTCTCCTAATTCGGCGCTTCGCCTTTGTGGACGCAATATGATCTAAAAAATATCAAAATAATAAACATTTGTTGTCTTTATAAAAATTTAAAACTTTAAACTTTTCTTTTCCTTCTTTAACAATTATTTACCTTATATAAATAAATAAATATGTCCAAAATATTGTTTTTTTTAAATTTTCATTAAAATGTTTCTAATCGTAAGTATAAAATAAATATTTTGTTTTATACCATTCGAAAGCAACAATTTTTTTTTTAATTGATTATCAATTCTCGTTTTTTAATTTTTTTTTTTTTTTTTTTTTTTTTTTTTTTTAAAAAAAAAAAAAAAACGTTCTTTAAATTTTTTTAGTTTTTAACAAAAATGCTTTTTTCCTGAATTTAAATTATGAAATCTGCAAAAAATTGACCATATATGGAAATCTACTCATTGTCAGATTTTTATAATTACGAATTATATACCTTTTTTTAAATGGTTCAGGAATATATAAAAAATTTAAAAATTTTAAAATATATATTATATAGATTAAAGTTTTACAAAATTTAAAATTAAAACAGATATATTTTTACCTAAGCCAATATCAGCAGTACAAGTAGCGGATGTTTGTAGATTTGTATCTGAATTCTTGTGGAACAAGGTCATCTGTATTTGGTCCGATGTCGTGTGAAACTTATAGATTTACTATATGTAAACTGCAGACTTTTTAGACTGAATAGTAATTAGTTTTTTCATTACTTATTTGTTATTCGGGGGCCTAGTTATTTCTATAATTTTTTATCAGTGGTTTTTTTATTTCATAAGTCATTTTGCTTTTATTTAAATCGTTTGATATATTAGAAGCTTCATCTAAATCATTGCTTGTGTCAGTTCTATCTGAATTATCAGAAGAACTTGAAATTTTTTTTACTCGATTCATTTCTTACACCTGGTCTTAATGGCTTTGTCTTTATTCACAGATTGTGTCTCTATTTATTGTTAGCTTTTGGTTTTTGTTTATTAGGAAATTATCTAACTCTAAATCATTGCGAGTTTTTAAATTTATTGATGCTTGTGTCGCTTGTATCAGATTATCAGGAGCTGGACCTGTATTTTTTTTGGCTGTTCATATCTCGATTTTTTGGGTTATTTCCATCATCACCATCTATATAGGATATTTGTTCAGCTAATTTAAGTTGTCTATAGACTTTATCATATTGGATCTAAAAGTATAAAATTTTTGCATATTAAAAAATTAGGATTTTTGGTTTTATTATGTATATCAAATAGCACTGTAAAATTTAAAATTTTAATATATACTTGGTAAGACATATATATTAGAATTGTAATTGATATAAGGTTTGATAAAACAAAGTAATACATTGTTTATATACTAACCGATGCTACCAAAAATACGGATTATTTTATATAATTGCCAATCAATCAGAAGGAAATATTCTTTTCATAATTGCTTTATTTATCTTAATTTGACTTGTATATGATGGCCATTTACATTCCTTATTATTTTCAGTTAACCATTCAGAAGGAAACAATTTGTAAACCATCTTCGAACTCCACAATATTATACGCCATAATAACTGTAAATAAAAAATTGATCACATTGAAATGATCAAAATCTATGATGTAAATCATGAAAAAAGTGACGATAATAATATAATAATAAAAATTTGCAATTTATATTAGAGTATTATAATTCCGTTTAATTATTATTGACACATGCAAATTAATATTAAAATGTATTATTCAGTGTGTTGTAACATCGGAAATATAAGATAATTTTTTTAAAGGCATTTCAACATTTTTGCTCTATTTATCCAAAACTCCCATGTTGAAGATGAGAATATTCGACATGATACCAATATTTAAAGTTAATGACGAATGGTGTGTAAAATCTTCCACACCCAAGTATTTGCCAATACCTACATTTATTGTCATTAGATTTAATGAAATTAAAATGGAACATTATTTGTCCATTTTCAAAAGAAATTGCACTTATTTTTTGGAATCATAACAGTTATATTATATTGATTATTGACAAAAAATTTTATATGTTGTACAGAAATGACATCTTTGTAATAGCCATCACAATGAGGGTGTTAAAACATTTTCCATATCGTATTGAATGAATATATGTTGAATTTTCATTAGTATGTTTGTCTCAAATTTCTGCAAAAATAGTCTTGTTAATTGCTTTGTAATGGTTGGTTATTTTACGATTAATTTCTTTAAGTAGTAGAATATAATTCTCATTTAAATGTCCCAACTAAATGTATCTCAGAGCACCAATTGTTTTACGTCCTGAGGCAAGTGGAATAAATTTGAATCTTATGTGAAATATATTTAGAAACCGCTAGATAACTTGAAATGATTTTTTAAAAAATGTTGTTAATAAATTTTCTTGCATATTCTATAATAGAAGGTGATATGTTAAAGTAGGATGTGCAAGAATTGTGATTGCCTACATGTAATGTTAGAAAATTTAAATATACATTTTCTTGTGAGTCTTCCTTTCAATATAATAGGACTGTAATAACAAAATTGCCGATATTCTTGGCTTTCAATGTTTGATATACTTTAAATGATCTTGGTTTTCGAGGCAAATCGAAGGAATTATAATGCGTAACTATTAGTTTCTTAGAAATTTGTTCTTTGTCTCTGAATTTGAGAATCTTATCTAGTGTCCTGCAAGCCATAACATAATAAGTTCGCATAACACCCACCCAACATACCAGGTGCATATAATCCTAGTGGCACATTGTAACTAAGCCTAGTTTGGTATAGTTTTTAAAATGTGTCACATTTGATAATCAAGATTATTAAGATCCAGTCAAAAAATTCTTTATCATTACGTCGAAATCTTATAGATGGGTATGGGGAAACATATATGTCCTTCTATATTATCACCTTCAATAATGCATTTAGTGCAACTATTATATCCATGTGTCCTTTTACATTAAAATAAATGATTGAGCAGAGCGTCTCACAAATTATGATTTAATTTCGACCTGTGATGATTCTGTCCCTCATAAATCAATCCCATTAGTTATAAAAAACAATAGCATACCTTTACACACATTTTTAAAAAACTCATTTGCCATTTTTTGGTTTTCCTTCACCATAAATAAGGCAAAAAATGACTATACATTGTTATAATATTATCTGCACATAATATTGGCCATAAACTCTTTGTGGAAAAGACTTATTATAGGTAAACCATCAATATTTATAAATATTGAATGTTCTCAGAGAAATTCCATCTTTTCCGTTTTCAATAATTTTAGAAGAGCTTTTTCGGAACCTAAGTTTGGCAGTATCTACGTTTTAATGTGTTAAATTTCAGTTGATTTAGATGTGTTGCAATAGGTACGTGGATTTTAGGCAAAGTATAATCTAGTGTGTGTTTGCCAATATCTGTTAAAGGTGACGGAGTGATTTGAGTGAATCTGTTCTTCAATAGCCCAATTTACTTAGGTCATGTTAAAGTTTCGTTATCATTTAAACACAGATTTTATTAATTGTTATCGACTATAGCTTGAAGCTTATTTGCATCCGTTGTAATTTTGTATCATACAGGCATTATTTTCATTCAGCAAGTTATATATTTTCATCCAAATCATTGATTTAGATTTCTATCTTGAGTATACTTTATCAGAACACTAAAGACGAAGCATTCTCATCAACAACAATTATTGATCATTATTTATTATTTATTAGGCCATAGATCCGCAGAATCAGTATGATGAGTTATTATTATCATATTCTGTTACTGTGTTTCTGGAACTAATCTTCGTGTATGTCTTGCCACTATAAAATATTGAGTGTTTTCGTTGGGAACCATTTTTTTTCACAAAATATATTTTTTCCAAAAATCATTACAAGAAAAAAAGAATTTTGTTACAAAATTAAAAAAAAGAAGAAAAAAACATAAAAAAAAATTTTTTGTATAACCCTTTTTTTTTATATGTTGATGGCATTTTGTTTTCACTTTTTTATTGCAGGATTTTTTTTTCGAGAAAATTTTTTGGTAAAAAGGGCCCAGCAAAAAAAACAAGGTGCGGTACACCACAGCCCCCGATACGCTGCGAGTTTTTTTGGGCAAGGTGTACCCCTACACGGTCAGGGCTTGCATTGGGATTAGGTAAATTAGGTTACATTAAGTACGTCCATAACGGGACGTGTGGATTTTTTACTTTGAACAATTAACTCAAGTCTTGACAAGAGGGACAACTTAGCAGGCTTCTGCAAACGGGGGACTATTTTTAAAAAAAAAATATTTCAAATAAAGGTTTGAAAAAAGGGGGTCAAAAAGTAGATGCCTTTTTTTATGAATTTTTAAAAATTTGATGGTGACGTGTATTTTAAATTGGACCCCTAAATATATTTGTTTAGCAGTATAAAAAAATAAATTATATTATTTTTAAAATATATAAATTAAATTATTTTTTAATTTAATTTTTGGGATGTACCAGCACAACACTTTGGATGTCACTGTGACTTTTCTTGCTATGACGATTTTTTTATTATTGTTACTTTCCCGTTTACATTAACTGTGACTTTGATGATATCACTGTAACATCAGAAAAAATGTGTGTGTGACATTTAAATTCTTTTAACGTCACAGCAGAAAAAATTTTTTTTAATGAGTCCTGTGACTTTCTGCTATACAAAAAAAAAAAAAAAAAAAAAAAAAAAAAAAAAAAAAAAAAAAAAAAAAAAAAAAAAAAAAAAAAAAAAAAAAAAAAAAAAAAAAAAAAAAAAAAAAAAAAAAAAAAAAAAAAAAAAAAAAAAAAAAAAAAAAAAAAAAAAAAAAAAAAAGGGGGGGGGGGGGGGGGGGGGGGGGGGGGGGGGGGGGGGGGGGGGGGGGGTTCTCTGCCCTTTAGCGCGTTTTTGAGTCCCTAACCAAGGAACAGTTTAAAAATTTTGTGGATTCTGTCAAAATGGAAATGTTTTCTAGTCGATCCTAAAAGAAACAAAAAAAAATTAATTTATATACCGGGGACAATTATATGCTTTTTAAAAGCATTAATTTTTTAAATTTAATATTTTTTACATTTCATATACGTTTTAAAATGTCCATATTATTAGTGTGTCACTCGTAATTTTGCCCTTTGCGACCCATCAAGAAACATTTTTGTACCAATTTATCTAAATATTTTTTTGTAAAGCTTTATTGATCGGGGGGGAAAAGGAAGTGCCTTCCTAAAAAATTTAGCAAATTTTTCTACAAAAAATGTAAATCATATATATATATATACAATTGTTCGAGCCTTTTTGGAAATATTGAGACCCTTTTTTGTTATTTTAATCAATTAAAGTCGTTCGTCAGAAGGAAAAGGGTTACATATATATTTTTTAAAATAGTTTACCAGTAGTTTTGGCATATTCAACAATGGTCATGAACTTTAAAATAAAAGTTATAAAATTAACCCTGGTTTAAATTAAGGCTGAACAATCAACATTGCTTTTGAAAGCATTTCTTTCTAACCATTTACATTATTTTACCAGCTCGAAACCTTGAATTTTGTCTCAAATATTCAAAAACAAGAAATAAGAAATGTAGACTAATTTTTACCATTTTGTTTTTGTCCTTCCTTCATTAGTTTTTAATGCGATTGTCGAAATCAAGTTCATTTTGTAAATTTGTCTGAAAGGTTTGTTTCGGAATAAGAGAAAAAGCTACTACTACAGCTTGAACCAGATGCTGAGAGCAGTGGAGCGAATTATGTGTACGCTCTAATTGCTTTAAAAAAATGCATTTTGTTGATTCCACTAATTTTTAATCGCAATCGTGGTTTTGCAGGATTGAAACAATATTCTGACATCCTAATATAATTTACCAAATTATATACTATAAACTAAAGAACAATCAAATATGAATGATTACCTGCCTGGAAAATTTTCAAAAATGATATCGGTTGGTATCATATTATTTACTGGATTAACAGCAATCTTTCGGATCTAAATAATGGAATTTTTAGTATCATTATTGTATTTATTTAATATTAAATTAATTTAAATTAATAGACACTATATATCTATTACGCGGGATTACTTAAAATCGACTTGTATTGTTTAATACCTTATTGTACCAAAAATTATTTGTTTATACCTTCATCAGAAGTTACATGGTCTTCAGAGGCAATATTATTCTTTTATTTTGACTCACGTTTATTGCTGTTTCATCCATATTTTCGATATCCTTGTCCAAGTTTTGGTTATCATCATTAATCAAATCTAAATGTATAAAAATTACACTATTAAGCATTACTTTATTTGCAAGTTAAAAAATAATGTAACGATTTATAAAAATAATATATATATTTATTTATTGTTCATACCATTTGTCAACTGTTCATTTTCTAAATGCAAATCCATGACAGTCATTAACGGAGATGGTTGTCATTTCGCGGATTTGAATCGTCATCATTTAAGTTGTTTGCTGTAACTGGTTGGAATGTTTTCTTTTTTCTTTTCCCTCGGCCTAATTGCGAACATGATGTATCTGATGTATCGGTTCGAATTTTTTTATGTACAACATCTATAGCTTCCTTATATGAATCTGTAATTACAAATTATTTTATTAATTGTCCTATATATATACATACATTTGTATTACATGATTTATATAAGTCCTTTTCCATAACCGTATTCATAAATATTGGGAAGTTATGATTTGATATATATTAAATACAAAAAAGTCATTTTTTTAATATAAAACATGTTTAATTAAGATAGTATCTTATTATATACTATCAATATTTTTATGACAATACTTACTACTTTGAAATATTAGTTGCACTATGTATTTTTGCCAATTGTCTTTTGGGGGTTCTTTCCGTAATATATATTTCCTAACATTTTTTCCGGCCATTTACACATTATTTGATCATTTGTAATGTCATCCATGAGGTTGGTACAACTTCTACAGCGTTTTGATTGGCCTTCTATATTGATAACTTCAATCACTGACCAAGTCTGCAAAGCATATAAACCATTTAATTTTCAATTAATAAACATTATTATAATGTTATAATATGATCCCACAAAAAAAGACATCACAGATGTAAAAAAAAAAGCGCTAAGTTATATCTTTCGTCAGCAAAAATAGTTCTTTATAATAATAAAAAATATAATCTTCTCAAAAATTATGTTTATAGCCAAAAGAATTCTTTGCAAAAATTAATCATTATCAAAAATATTTCTCAAAAATTATATTTATAAATTATATTTTATTTTTGTTAATAATACTAGAAAAAAATTAAAATATTAGCATCAAAAAGTAGTGAAATCAAAAAATTGCGCTAAATAATTATATTGATAATACGAGAAAAAAGGTTAAAATATTAGCATCAAAAAGTAGTCAAATCAAAAAGTTGCACTAAGTAAGTGACAACATAATATATAATATTTAGATAAATTTCTTATAATGATACAAATGTATAATTATTGCTTTATTTTAAAACGTTTATAATATATACAATTGTAACGAAGCACCTTTCCCGACGCCACGGATCGGCTCGTCGGTGCCAGGATTCGGGAAGAGGGGAGACTCAGATTTACAATGACACACGGTTGCTCTGGTAAAAGTAGAGTTTATTCGGGGCCACCTTCCTGTGGTTCTCCCGTGATTCAAACCATTATGCACAGCACAGTATAATCGGACGAAACGCGACCAGATGATACAGACGCGTACACGACTTATTGCTAGGATTGACAGATAGAAATATTACGGACGAGACGCGACCAGATTATACGGACGCGGACACGACTTATTGCTAGGATTGACGGATTAGAAATATTACGGACGAGACGCGACCAGATTATACGGACGCGGACACGACTTATTGCTAGGATTGACGGATAGAAATATTACGGACGAGACGCGACCAGATTATACGGACGCGGACACGACTTATTGCTAGAGTTTCCAACGCGGACACGCGTACGGGCGCCCTGAGAAGGGCGAGCTCCGTCGGGCGCCGGTGACTTTCAGGTAGGACCCGGTGACCGAGGACGCTCGGCCTGCACGACGAGAACGCTCGTCGGCCGGGGTGATTTACGGACAGGACCCGGTGACCGAGGACGCTCGGCCTGCACGACGAGAACGCTCGTCGGCCGGGGTGATTTACGGACAGGACCCGGTGACCGAGGACGCTCGGCCTGCACGACGAGAACGCTCGTCGGCCGGGGTGATTTACGGACAGGACCCGGTGACCGAGAACGCTCGGCCTGCACGACGAGAACGCTCGTCGGCCGGGGTGATTTACGGACGGGACCCGGTGACCGAGGACGCTCGGCCTGCACGACGAGAACGCTCGTCGGCCGGGTGAGTTACGGACAGGACCCGGTGACCGAGAACGCTCGGCCTGCACGACGAGAACGCTCGTCGGCCGGGGTGAGTTACGGACAGGACCCGGTGACCGAGAACGCTCGGCCTGCACAACGAGAACGCTCGTCGGCCGGGGTGATTTACGGACAGGACCCGGTGACCGAGGACGCTCGGCCTGCACGACGAGAACGCTCGTCGGCCGGGGTGAGTTACGGACAGGACCCGGTGACCGAGAACGCTCGGCCTGCACGACGAGAACGCTCGTCGGCCGAGGGTGATTTGGAGTGTGGAGTTGAGGAGTGATCCCTGAGTACGCTCGAGGGACCAGGACGGGACTGGTGTCGAAGTCTCGGCTGCGCCGCTCTTTATACCCGTCGGCCACCCCACTCTAAGACTAGCTTGGAGGGGGTCGAGTGACGGGTGGGGGCGAAAAGGCGGATTCCCAACGTATTCGTGTGGTGGCCCCGAAAGGGGCCGTTTACACGAGCGCGGGCGACTAGTGACGGCTAATCGGGTCGTCACACAATAACAAAATAAATTCAGTAAAATATATATATATATATATATATTTATTCATCTTTATATTTAAATAACATGAATAATTATGTAATTAATTTAAACTGGAATGTATATACATTGTAAAGTTATTATATATTTTTATAAAATATTTAGATAAATAGATATATATAAAAAATAAATTATTTATCTCTAAATAATTATTTAATTCAAATATATTTAAACGTATATTCAAAAAAGGTAATATAAGGCACAAAGAATTAAATTTAGGAAATTAAAAAAATTTAAAGTTAAATAAAAATTTTTAATTTAAATTAAAAAATAAAAGTAAAAATAAAAGTAAAAAAAATGTAATGTACAAAAAATACTTAGCGCTGTTTTTGTATTGTTATTTTAACACATTAGTAAATAAAATAAAATATAAATCAAAGTATAGACTAATTTTTTTACTGCAATACGCTTCAATAGAAATCTATAAACATATTACGTGGCTCGATATTCGAATGACATGTGGCTAGCTGAACATATCGATATACATGTATGAAATATATGTATATAATGTAACATGCAATAATTGTCATATTAAACAGATTCAACGATTGGGCAATGTGAATGGGCTAAGTGAAAATTATAAAAATGAATTTACTATACATTAATATATGCTAAAGACGTATACATATACATATATATGTTATTAATATATGTATACCAGGGTTGGGAAGTAACGAGTTAGTTATAACGAAGTGTTATAGTCCGAATGACTATAACTATATTATATTATATTATATTAACATAGTTTTAATAATAAATTAGTAAGTCAGCTATTATATAATCATTTGAGAAACGTTCTCACGCTCCCGCGAAGCGCTTATCGCGAAAAGACGCAAACGCAATGAAATATAAGCGTTACGCCGAAACCCGCGGATCGCAAGCGAAGAATCAACCTGCTTCGCTTGCACCTAGATAAAAGTGTGTGAATAAAAATTAGCCAATGAAAGAGCTTCTCTACATCTTCCCCTGAAAGATGTAGAAAAAAGCAGGAGACCACCGCGAACGGAAAGCGAGGCGACGAAGTCAGTCGCTAACGAAAATCCAAAAAGTCAAGTCGCTAATTAAAACCTAACTAGGAGTCGAAGACAAGCCGCAGAATATAACTATCGCCTGTAATCTGATTATCGAGAGCGAGCACACCTAACTAATCACCCAGGTGGGATTATACATAATTAATCCAACTCAAGAAATAAGCGAAATAAAAGATTTATTCAAATACACAAGCGAAGTTAATCAAAGTGGAGACGCCCGCCGATCCTAGGATCCTCATCCTTCAGTCGACTGAGACCCCAAAATTTTCCGTGCCTTCCCGGAGGCACAACAATTTGGTGGCAGTGGTGGGATCTCAGCCGCAGGGCCGACGTCGTCTCCAAAATTTTCACAGCGGCGAAGACCTGTAAAAACACATACAATTATAACAAGTGTTAGACGGGCACGTCAGTAACTCTGACGGAAATAAGCAGAAGCCACGACTAGGAGAGAACGAGAGAGCGGACAACATAAACAGTGCAACGAGTGATAAGCAGCAGAGAATCGAAAAGGATCGCCGACGTCCAAGGACAACGCCGACCTACGACAACCTCACGGGCAGCGCATCAACACGAGCGACGACCCGCCGTATCTATCACCAACACGGAGCCGCCGTTATCAGCCCACGAGCGATCGAGTTGCAGCAGCAGCAGCCGACCCGTATAGAGCGTAACGATGCGAGCCGTTATACTGTAAGTCCAAATTTATTTGATTGCGTGAATGTCGGAAGGTGACGAAACACCCCGACAAGCGATTAAAAACCAATCGTGGTTGCATAGTACACCTGTACGGTTAACGACGCGAGTATTGCCTTTAACTGCGCAAAATCTCGAAAGCGTTCGTAGAAATTTAGACAGCGACTTGACAAACGAAAATAATACTGAGTTACCTCCGAACGTAATAAACGAACGAGAATTTCCATTTACTAGTTTTGACGCGAGTATATTCGCAAAAAATCCAAGCGACTCCGTTCAAGTAACTCAAAACGAACCGCGTCGATTGCGACCGTATATCAGCCGAACTCCAAGTAGAGTATCTTCGCGAAGAGAATTTTCATTAACGTCATACGACAGCGAAATATTCGATCCCGAAGAAATTTATAGCGAAATAAATATGGCAGATAATACAAACGCGAACGCAACTATTCCGCCAACCGCGATAGATGCCGAAATAAGCATACTCCGACAAACCCTTGCACAAATGGGACAGAATTTAGACGTCACGTCACAACAACCCTCCGTCGTAGCGCCCGGAGAGACTTCACAAATGCTTAATATAATACAAGCTATACATGCAGAGCTACATACACTAAACACACGTATGAATAGGATATAAGCCGCACAGGCATACACACACACAGACGAACAGCGGGAGTCCGATTACGAGCCTCGTATGACTTACGGACGGACTGAGCGCGACGTACGAAATCGACGGAGTACTGCACGACAATATATGTCTCTAAAAGAAGCGCGAATGATGATACCCGAATTCGACGGTACATCGCGACACCGCCTTCAGGAATTTCTAAACGCATGCACATATACAATGCAAAACATACATCCCGGAGACGAAGAGTCTCTGATACAGGGCATACTATTTACTAAATTAAAAGGTAAAGCCATGCAAGTCTTCGAAACGCGAGAACATACAAACGTTTGAAGAATTAAAGCAACAACTAGAGACCGCATACCAATGCAAGCAAAGTACTGCCCACTTGCAATTAGAATTTAATTCGCTAAAGCAGAAATATAATGAGACAGCACAAAATTTCGGGCAACGCGTCGACCAGCTCGCTATGAATTTATACGATTCAATGATAGAGGGAGAAAACCAAACGAGCTCAGAGAAACGCACTATCTTACAAACGATCCAAACCCAAGCATTATTAAATTTTCAATTAGGGCTACGAAGCGACTTAAAGGTACTCGTACGCTCACAACGATATACGACGCTTCAAGAAGCGATAGCCGGCGCGAGCGCGGAAGAGAGATTTATCGGACCTAGCACGTCACGGGCAACTAATTCCTCGCTAAATAAGCCTGAATCAACGCGGTCAGGACAGCGAACGACGGGACAATGTTATAGATGTGGAAAACCCGGACATTACGGACGAGACTGTCGTAGCACAATCAACGTTCTGCCGAAACCGGAAAAATCCTCGCGCGTATCCGCCATCGAAAAATTTTGCAACCATTGCAAAAAACGTGGACATAACCGCGAAGAATGTTGGGAATTAAACGGACGACCGAAAAATAATACGCCCCCACGGAACAAGCCAGAGGATCGAAAAAAACCGCGAAGTATTAATAAAATAGATAATCAAAGAATCCGGCAGGAGAGAAATTCCGAGTCCGAACGTAGCAGCGATGAAGACGGAGAGCGCGGAGATAAGATTAAGAAGACTCGCGCGCTCGAATATCAGGTGACACACGTGCGCCGAACGCCGAGAGAAAGAGCGAGTTTAAATATAATTACTCTGCCTATGCGAGAAGCAAAACGCGGAAGAGTAAATATGCTTTACGATTCGGGAGCTACGATTTCATTGATAAAAGTGAAACACTTGAAGGGCGAGACCGAAATTTACAATAATAAAATAACCCTCGTTGGAATAACCGGTCATAAAGCAAAGACGATCGGAAAAATATACGCGACAATTGAGCTAAACGGAAACAAGATAAAACACGCGATTTACGTCGTGAAAGATGATTTCCCAATGGAATATGACGGGATCATAGGAATCGATTTCCTCCAGAAGCAGCAAGTCACGTGCGATTACAAAAAACGCGAATTACAAATCGGAAACGCCGTCCTAAAATTGCAACCGTACAACAAAATTATCTTAAAACCGCGTAGTGAAACAATTATACACGCAATAACAAATGATAATAAAACAGGGATCATTCGAGCCAAAGAAACCGCCCCAGGAATCTATATCGGACGATGTTTGGTAGAACCGAAGAATTACCAATGTCCCATCAGTGTAATTAATACAACTGATAAGCCGGTCGAGATACACACACCCCTCGTAACCGTAGAAGACGCTTGCGAAGATAACGCGCACGAATTGTACACGATACATATAGACGAGACTCCGAATCAATTAACGCGTGACGAACAATTTGACAATTGTTACACACAAAGCATTTAAACGAGGAAGAAAGGAAAGCGATACAGAAAATATGCGAAGAATATAGCGACGTGTTTTATTTAAGCGGAGAACCACTGTCATGCACAGCAACGCTAAAACACGAGATAAGCACGCGCGCCGATACCTCACCCGTCAATGTGAGACCGTATCGCCTTCCCGAAAAACACAAATCAGAAGTGAACAAACAAGTACAAGAAATGCTAAAAGACGGAATTATTAGTACAAGCATTAGCCAGTGGAATGCACCGTTATTAGTAGTGCCAAAAAAGACTGACGCAACAGGCAAACCGCGATTAAGAGTAGTAGTCGATTTCCGAAAGTTAAATGAATTGACTATAGGCGACTCATTCCCACTGCCGAATATTACCGATATTTTGGATCAGCTGGGAAACGCGAAGTATTTTACGACGCTCGACCTTGCATCTGGATATCACCAGATACCGATGGCCGAGCGCGACAAAAATAAAACAGCCTTCTCGACTCCCTACGGACACTACGAGTTTAATAGAATGCCGTTTGGACTTAAAAACGCGCCTGCGACTTTCCAACGACTTATGAACTCAGTGCTAACCGGGATACAAGGACTCCGATGTCTCGTTTATCTCGACGACATCGTTATATACGGATCCAGTTTAGAGGATCACAACAGAAGACTCGCGGAAGTATTACAACGCCTACGGAAACATAGTCTCAAACTACAGCCTGACAAATGCGAATTTTTACGAAAAGAGGTAATATACCTTGGACATATTATTTCCGAAAACGGTATACTGCCAGATCCGTCGAAATTAGAGGCGGTAAAAAATTTTCCGACACCACGGAAAGTAAAAGACGTACAATCGTTTATCGGACTAACGGGTTATTACCGGAAATTTATAGAAAATTTTTCGCGAATCGCAAAACCGTTAACAAAATTAACGAAGAAAACGGAAACGTTCGAATGGAAAAACAAACAACAAATTGCGTTTGAAAAATTAAAGGAAAAATTAACGACAGCGCCAGTGCTAAAGTATCCGGATTTCAATGAAGAATTCAACGTGACTACCGATGCCTCGGACTATCAATCGGAGCCGTACTATCACAAGGAACGGTAGGCAAGGATAGACCTATCGCATACGCCAGCCGAGTATTATCTCGCGCGGAACAAAATTATAATACTACGGAGAAGGAACTATTGGCAATTGTATGGGCTGTTAAACATTTTCGACCATACATTTATGGCACAAAGTTTAAAATAATTACCGATCATAAACCCTTGATATGGCTATTCAATGTAACTGACCCCGGGTCTAGATTAATCCGTTGGAGACTGAAACTCGAGGAATATGATTATGAAATCATACACAAGGCCGGACGAGCAAACGCGAATGCCGACGCGCTAAGCCGACAAGTAACCCGAGATATCAACGAGGAGACAAAAAATAGAATTTTCACGTTAGAAGAAGACGAAGAAGAAAAAGAAGAGGAAGAATTCGCAGATAATACAAGGAAATATTCTGAAGAGGAAAAGAAACAAATACTCTATGAATATCACGATGCAACCACAGGAGGGCATCAAGGAATCGAACGAACAATCAAAAGAATTCGATTAAACTATAACTGGCCAGGATTGACAAAAGATGTCGAACAATATATCGCAAAATGCAAATCCTGCCAAAAAAATAAATTATCGCGCCGAATAAAAGCACCCCTCGTAATCACAGATACTCCGAATAAACCATTTGAAAAATGTGCATTAGATATCGTCGGACCGTTAACAGTTACCACTAACGGAAACAAATATTTACTAACATTTCAGGATAGCCTGACGAAACTCAGTAAAGCGATACCGATCGCAAATCAGGAAGCAAATACCGTCGCGAAAGAGTTCGTTACGAAAATAATTTTCGAACACGGCATTCCCGAAAAAATTTTAACAGACCAAGGCACAAATTTTATGAGCGAAGTATTTAAAAATATATGCAAATTATTAAGAATAAAAAAGATACAAACAACCGCGTATCACCCCGAGAGTAATGGAGCATTAGAAAGATCGCACCGCACGAATTAGCCGAATATTTGCGACAATATATAAATGCTGACCAAACCGACTGGGATGAATGGGTGCCATACGCAATGTTTACATATAATACCACTCCTCATTCAGCTACGGGATATACCCCCTTTGAACTAATATATGGACGACAAGTCGAACTACCGACGGCACTAACAAAACCGCCTAAACTGACGTATAATTACGATGACTATCTACAGGAACTAAGGGAAAGAATACGTGCCTCAAATCAACTTGCGAAAGAAAATATTAAAGAGGAAAAAATAAAATCGAAAGAATACTTTGATAAATCCGCGAAAGAAACCGAATTTAAAATAGGCGACAAAGTACTCGTATACGACGAGACACTCCGACGCGGACGATCCAAGAAATTAGACGCATTATGGGCAGGACCGTATACAATAATAGAAAAAAATTCAAGCGTAAATTACACAGTAAAAAAAGGAAGAAGAGCGATACGCATACACACAAATAGATTAAAATTATTTATTGAAAATTAGGACTTACCTAATTGTCTGCTTCGTCCTCGCGACATAAACGCCCATAAGGAAGAGGCCGCCCCTCTTGCAAAGCTCACAAAGTCTGCATGGCCGGAATCATAAATCCCTCCTCGGGAGGCACCAAAGCAACTTCGCGCACAACGCGCACACCAGACCTCACATTTACACTTACGTGTAAAGAAAATGGAAAAGAGCTAGCCGCATATCTTGCGACAGACCCCAAAGCCCGTTCGAAACGGCCGGTCGGCAATGCGGGCCCCACAACTGGGCCCACACATCGAAGAAATCTCAAACACGAGAAGCATAGCGGTTCCCACCAGGGCACAAACTCCACATGGCATCGCGAACAATCGAACCACATGTCGGAACCAACCATTTTTTTTTTTTGAAGACGCAACTATAGTAATAAATCAAAGGTTGTCATAAGACTAAAGGGACGACAGGAGACATATAGACCGAACGCCCCTCTTGCTTGATAAAAAATTGCAAACGAAAGCATATTCAAGATCAGGACAAATGTAATGTTAGACAATATACCTCGTCCCGCACGATATGGATAACCTTACACCAAGAAGACACTTGGCTATACTCGACCTCCGCTGAACAGACAATAACCATACGATGCGACGGACGATCAGAAAGTAAAGTAATCAAAAACACAGGCGAGATTACATTAAACGAAAATTGTAAACTGACAACAACAGACACAACATTACAAACGGCAGGAAAACTGTACGGAAATACCTTAGAAACTTTCCTACCAAATATAAATATAACAATTCCACGAGACGGAAAAATAGGACATGATCAGGACACATTAGAAAACATCTCACAACATCGTTTGGAATTGACAAAACTCAGAGACAAAATAGAAACTATAGACAACGACTTACAAAACAACGAACAAAATTTTTATGCACGGAAGCAATTTGTCTACCCAATGACATTTACCGGAACAGTAATGACAGTAGCTACAATATTCATTTTAACATGGATAATAATAATAAAAAGAAAAAATAAAAACAAAAACAACCGAAAACTACAACAAATATTGACTTCGAAATACCGAGATCAATCCTAAGAAGAAGTCAAAGTACTAGAATTTAAGAAACGATTGTAATACTATACTGTAACGGGAAACCACTATTATATGTAAGTTAAGAAATTAAGAACGAAAAACTTCGTACCTCCGTTTTTCTTTTTCAACGGGGGAGGAATGTTATTGTCCGAATGACTATAACTATATTATATTATATTATATTAACATAGTTTTAATAATAAATTAGTAAGTCAGCTATTATATAATCATTTGAGAAACGTTCTCACGTTCTCGCGAAGCGCTTATCGCGAAAAGACGCAAACGCGATGAAATATAAGCGTTACACCGAAACCCGCGGATCGCAAGCGAAGAATCAACCTGCTTCGCTTGCACCTAGATAAAAGCGTGTGAATAAAAATTAGCCAATGAAAGAGCTTCTCTACATCTTCCCCCGAAAGATGTAGAAAAGAGCAGGAGACCACCGCGAACGGAAAGCGAGGCGACGAAGTCAGTCGCTAACGAAAATCCAAAAAGTCAAGTCGCTAATTAGAACCTAACTAGGAGTCGAACACAAGCCGCAGAATATAACTATCGCCTGTAATCTGATTATCGAGAGCGAGCACACCTAACTAATCACCCAGGTGGGATTATACATAATTAATCCAACTCAAGAAATAAGCGAAATAAAAGATTTATTCAAATACACAAGCGAAGTTAATCAAAGTGGAGACGCCCGCCGATCCTAGGATCCTCATCCTTCAGTCGACTGAGACCCCAAAATTTTCCGTGCCTTCCCGGAGGCACAACAGAAGTTACAGTTACAGTTACTTTTTTTCGGTAACTATAACTTAACTTCGTTACTTTTTTCCATCTGTAACTGTAACTGTAACTTAGTTACATTTTTTTAGTAACTAGTAACTATTTTAATAGTTACTTTATTAGTTACTTTTTTTGGAAACATGCGCTAAAAGTATTGTTTAAGTATGATAGCCGTTATATTATTAAATTAAATTTTGATAACAGTAGCATATGGATCTTCATATGATTTAATCTTTTACCTAAAATTTTCATTTTGTGTACATCTATATATATAAGCACCGTCTGTCTGTATGTATGTACGCGAACTACTTCCGCATTTGTGGACCGATATTCGTGAAACTGGTAACAAAATGTTGCAAATTTTTTGGGGGTGGCTGCTTGTGGGGTTTTTTTTTTTAATTTTTTAATTTTTTTTTTTTTTCTACAGAGGAGGGTATGTTTAATCTTTTTTTGCAATATTTCTGAACACATGGTATCAAAATGTTGCAAATTTTTTTGGAGATAACGACGATGCGGTTTTTTTAAGTGTTACACCCCCACCCACGCACCCACCCACGCATCCACCCACGCGCATGCGCATTTATGGACCAATTTTCACGAAATTAGTACCAAAATGTTGCAAATTTTTTTGAGAAAACTACTGGTTTATTTTTTTAAGTTTACCCCTCCACCCACGCACCCACCCACGCAATCGTATATTTATGAACCGATTTTTTTTAAATTGGTACCTCTTCCGGCTCTTGCCCATCGAGCTTTCTGTTTTACTGCAAAAAATGATTATATTATATAATATTTATTTATAATATTATATTATTATATATAATATTGAGGAGGGAGAGGGAGAGAGAGAGAGAGAGAGAGAGAGAGAAAGAGAGAGAGGGATTAATTTAATCTATATATATAAGCACCGTCCGTCTGTCTGTCTGTCTGTCTGTGCCCGAACTACTTCCGCATTTGTGGACCGATTGTCTCGAAATTGGTACCAAAATGTTGCAAATTTTTCGGGGGTGGCTGCTGTGGGTTTTTTTTTTAATTTTTTTATTTTTATTTTTTTTCTTCAGAGGAGGGTATGTTTTTGCGAAAAAATTTTTTTTTTGCAATATTTCTGAACACATGGTATCAAAATGTTGCAAAATTTTTAGAGATAGCGACGATGCGGTTTTTTTAAGTGTAACACCTCCACCCACGCATCCACCCACGCATCCACCTACACGCATGCGCATTTATGGACCAATTTTCACGAAATTAGTACCAAAATGTTGCAAATTTTTCTGAGGAAACTGGTGTTTTATTTTTTTAAGTTTACGCCTCCACCCACGCAATCATCCACGCGCGTGCGCATTGATGGACCAATATTTTTACGAAATTGGTACAAAAATGTTGCAAATTTTTTGGAGATGGCGACGATGCGGTTTTTTCAAGTGTTACACCTCCACCCACGCACCCACCCACGCGCATGCGCATTTATGACCAATTTTCACGAAATTAGTACCAAAATGTTGCAAATTTTTCTGACAAAGCTGGTGTTTTATTTTTTTAAGTTTACGCCTCCACCCACGCACCCACCCACGCAATCGTATATTTATAAACCGATTTTTTTAAAATTGGTACCAAAATGTTGCAAATTTTTTGAAGATGGCGACGATGTGATTTTTTCAATTGTTACACCTCCACCCACGCATTCATCCACGCGCGTGCGCATTTATGGACCAATATTTTTACGAAATTGGTACAAAAATGTTGCAAATTTTTTTGAGAAAGCTGCTGTGTGGTTTTTTAAAGTTTTATCCCACCCACGCATTCACCCACGCATTCACACATTTATTCACAGACTTTTTCGAAATTTGTACTCAAATTTTGTTGGGGATGGCTACTATGATTTTAACAAATTTTTATCATCCTATTCATCCACCCACGCACCCATGCACCCATGTGCATACGCATTTATTGACTTGGTCACACCAATAAGTAATTTTAAATAAATTTGTGTACATGTTTGTGATTGCAAAAATTTGCAACATTTTGGTACTAATTTCGTGAAAATTGCATACAAATTAAAGGTTTATTTACACGAATTGCACACATAATCACAAATACGTACACAAATTTTTTAAAAATTACTTCTTGGTGTGACCAAGTCAATAAATGCGTATGCAAATGGGTGCATGGGTGCGTGGGTGGATGAATAGGATGATAAAAATTTGTTAAAATCATAGTAGCCATCTCCAACAAAATTTAACTACAAACTTTTCAAAAAAGTATGTGAATAAATGTGTGAATGCGTGGATGCATGCGTGGGTGGGATAAAACTTAAAAAAACCACACAGCAGCTTTCTCAGAAAAATTTGCAACATTTTGGTACTAATTTCGTGAAAATTGGTCCATAAATGCGCATGCGTGTGGGTGGAGGTGTAACACTTGAAAAAACCACATCGTCGCCAAAAATTTGCAACATTTTGGTACCAATTTTCTAAAAAATCCGTTCATAAATATGCGATTGTGTGGGTGGATGCGTAGGTGAAAGCGTAAACTTAAAAAACCCCACACACATACACACAGAGAGAGAGAGAGAGAGAGAGAGAGAGAGAGAGAGAGAGAGAGAGAGAGAGAGCGTGTGTCTTAAAGAAAGAGGGAGGGAGAGAGATAAGGAGAGAGAGAGCATGTGTCTTAAAGAGAGAGAGAGGGAGCGCGTGTGTTTTAGAGTGAGAGAGAGAGAAAGCGTGTCTTAAAAAAAGAAAATAAAATATCTGGGAGAAAGAAATAGATAACATAGTAGTCATCCACAAAAAAATTTAAACATTTATTTTGGTATAAATTTCGTGAAAGTCGAACAACAAATGTGGAAGTAGTTCGCGGTAATACAAAAAAAGAATTAATTTTTTGTGTTAAAACGGATTTAATATAGACTATATGAGGACCGCGCAAAGCGCGGTCCGAATAGAAAGGCTGGCTTTGAGGACCGCGCAAAGCGCGGTCCGAAAAGCTAGTAAAATAATATAACACATAATTAAGATCGACCAATCACAGTCAAATATTTAAAAAAATTCTTAAAGGTAATAATTGATCGATTTGCTTGCGACTTTGCGATTACCATTTAGTAACTTACTATAACTATTTTTACTGTTGTATATAAAGATCATTCATACATTGATGTTAATTGCAAAGTCGCAAGCAAATCGATCAATATTACATTCAAGAATTTTTTTAAATACTTGACTGTAATTGTGCATAAAATGTAAGCTCCTTATATTTAAAACAATGTATAATTATTTTTAAAAAGTAACTGAAAAGTAACGACTCGTTACTTTTAGAGTAACTGTAACTGTAACGAGTTATTTTTTAAAATCGGTAACTTGTAACTGTAACTAGTTATTTTTTCAATGAAATAACTGTAACTGTAACTAGTTACTTTTACAAAGTAACTTTCCCAACCCTGATGTATACATATATTAATTAATGTATATGGAGCATTTCAAAGTGTTTAATTGATCAATCAAAATATAAATGAATAAAAATTTCTTTATTCTGATACATGTTTTAAAGCATTTGCAATGTTTTCCTGATCGCAATCAAAGTTTCGAGATAGATGTTTAAAGCGCATTATTTTCATTATGAATTTTTTTATAAAAAAGATTCAAATATAATTTCATGATTCTTTAATTTCGACTTATTTTGACTTCATCATTTCACTCTCCAAAGATAGGATGCGACTTCTGTGTGTGATATATTCTGTATATACACATTTCGTTACTAATCATCATTTTTAAGGACGTTTCGTAGTCAAAGGGCTATAATACAAAAACAACGCTAAGTATTTTTTGTACATTACATTTTTTTTACTTTTATTTTTACTTTTATTTTTTAATTTAAATTAAAAATTTTTATTTAACTTTAAATTTTTTTAATTTCCTAAATTTAATTCTTTGTGCCTTATATTACCTTTTTTGAATATACGTTTAAATATATTTGAATTAAATAATTATTTAGAGATAAATAATTTATTTTTTATATATATCTATTTATCTAAATATTTTATAAAAATATATAATAACTTTACAATGTATATACATTCCAGTTTAAATTAATTACATAATTATTCATGTTATTTAAATATAAAGATGAATAAATATATATATATATATATTATACTGAATTTATTTTGTTATTGTATATATTATAAACGTTTTAAAATAAAGCAATAATTATACATTTGTATCATTATAAGAAATTTATCTAAATATTATATATTATGTTGTCACTTACTTAGTGCAACTTTTTGATTTGACTACTTTTTGATGCTAATATTTTAACCTTTTTTCTCGTATTATCAATATAATTATTTAGCGCAATTTTTTGATTTCACTACTTTTTGATGCTAATATTTTAATTTTTTTCTAGTATTATTAACAAAAATAAAGGCTTCCGGTTCCGGTAAGAGAGTGAGTGACAGGTGTGTGAAAGCGTGGCAGGTATTTGTGAGGAAAGAGTGAGAAAAGGGGTGAGGTGATTAGGAGATAAGAGGTGAGAGGGTGTAGAAAAAAGAGGAGGAGAGATTGAAAGGATAGGAGAGGATAAAGGGGTAAGGAGTTAGAAAGGAGAAAGTAGGAAAAGGTGAGACACGTGGACACGTAGACACGTGGAAGAAAGAGAGTAGAGGAGAGTAGGTGTAGGGAGTAGGTGCAGGAAAGTAAAAAGATAGGGAATTCACTAGGGAAATCACTAGCGAGTTGGAGCGAGTTGGAGCATAGAGTAGGTGAATCAAAGAAAGAAAGCGATAAGAAAGAAATGATTAATGAAGAGAATATTAGAGATAGGAGGATAGAGATCAATAGAGATAGGATGTTAGAGGAAGGGGGAAAAAAGGGAGATGAGGAAGAAATAAAAAAGAAGGCAGGGAGGCCGAGAAGAGTAGAGGAGTTAGGGAAGGAGAGGAGGAGCAGTATGGGATGCATAGAGGATTTTTTGAAAAGGAAAAGAGAAGAAGGGGGAGAGGAGGATAAGGAGGAAAAGGAAAAAAGCCTAAGAAGGAGCAAGAAGACAGAAAGGCTGAATAGAGAGGTAGGGGGGATAGAAAAGGAGGAGTTAAGGAGAATGATGGAAGAGATAGGGGAGAAGATAACAGAGAAGTTAGGCGAGGAAATGAGAAAATTGAAGATAGAAATTTGGAAAAAGGAGGGGGAATGGAGAGAAGAAAGAAGAGAATTAAGAAAAGAGATAGAGAGCCTGGAGAAGAGAGTGATAGATTTGGAAGCAAGAGTAGAGGAAAGAGGAAGAAAGGAGGTAAGAGAAAGAGAGGGGGGCGAAGGAGGGAGTAAGGGGATAAACGAGACAATAATAGGAAAAGTGAAGGACATAGGAAAAAAATTAGAATGGAAGGAAAGAGAAGAGAGAAGAAACAACATTGTAATAAAAGGAATGGAGAAAGGGAAGGAAGGTGTAAAGGAAAGAGTAGAGAAATTAATGAAAGAGATAGGAGCGAAAGCAGAGATAGAATGGATAAGGATGTTGAAAGGAAAGGAGGGAAAGGAAGGTGAAATGGTGGTAGTAAAACTAGGAAGTGGAGAACAGAAAAGACAGGTAATGGAGAGGAAGAAGATATTAAGAGGAAAGAGGGTGAGAATAGAAGATGATTTAACATGGGAAGAGAGAAAGATAAAATGGAGACTAATGGAGATCGCGGAGATAGAAAGGAGGACAGGGAACAATGTATGGACGAGCTATGGAAGGATAAAAATCAATGATGTATGGTGGAGATGGGAAGAGGAGGAAGGTGTGCTAAAAAATTGGAAAGGAGAAATTAGAGAAGGTATAGAGAAAATGAGGGGGGAAGAAGGGGGTATGAAGACAGGAATGGAGGAAAAAAAGGGATAGAAGAAGGGAGAAGAGAAGAAAGGAGGAAAGGAGGAGGGGAGAACAATAGTAAGAAGAGAAAGGAGGAAGGAGAAAGGGGGACGGAAGGAAGGAAGGAAAAAGGAGGGGAAGTAAGAGAAGAATGGAAGATAGGTTTTTGGAATGTGGCAGGGCTGAAGAATAAGGAAGAAAAGTTCTGGAAGGAAATAGAAGATTGGGAGGTGGTGGTGATGATGGAAACATGGATAGAGGAAAGGGGGTGGGAGGCGATTAAAAAGAGGTTACCGAAAGGATATAGATGGGAGAAGCAAGCAGCAAAGAAGAGAAAGAAGAAAGGAAGACCGATGGGGGGAATGATCATGGTGGTAAGGGAGGAGAGGGGGAAGATAAAAGTATCAGGAATGGGAGAAAAGGCGGAGGGAATAATGATGGCGGATTTAGAAGTAGGAAGAGAGAAGTGGAGGGTAATAGGCGTATACATCAACGGGGACATGGAAAGGAAATTGGAGGAAATGAAGGAATGGATGGAAGAGAAAGAAGAAAATAAATGGACGATTTTGGGAGGAGATTTCAACGCAAGGACAGGTAGAAAGGGGGGAGGTGATAGGAGGGGAGGAGGAAGAAGAAAGAAGATCAAAGGACAAGAAAGTTAATGAGAAAGGGAAGAAGTTGATAAAAGAGTTGTAAGAGGTGGGATGGGGAATTTTTAACGGAGGGATAAGAGAGGATAGAAAGGGGGAGTACACACATACAGGAGGAAGAGGGAAATCGGTAATAGATTACGTGGTGGGAGAGGATAGAGTAAAGGAAAGGATAAAGAGAATGGAGGTGGGAGATAACATAGAATCGGACCATCACCCATTGATTGTAACGCTAGAAAGAAGAGGAGGAGCTGAAAAGGGAAAAAAGGGGGAGGGAAAAGGAATAAGAAAAAGAGGGAGATGGACAAAGAGGGGAGGAGAAAGAATAAGAGAGGAAATAGAGTGGGGAGAGGTGTGGAAGGAGGGGATTGAAGAGGAGCTAGAGGAAAAAATAGGAAGAATAGAAGAGGAATTGAGAGAAGGAGAAAAAGAGAGTGGAGAAGGGAAAAGGAAAGGGTGGTGGGACGAGGAATGTGAGGAGAAGAGGAAAGAAGTGAGAAAAAAGTTAAGGGAATGGAGGAAAAAAGGAGGAGGAGGAGAAGGATATAGAAAAGTAAGGGCGGAATATAGGCTAATGTGTAAAGGAAAAAGGGAGGAGGAGAGGCTAAGATGGTACAAGGAGGCGATAGAGGCAAGAACGGAAGGAGAGGTATGAAAGATTATAAACAGGGAAAGGAAAAAGAGAGAAGGGGTAAAGGAGGAGATAAAGGCGGAGGAATGGAAGGAATACTTCATGGACTTATTGGGAGGGATAGAGGTAAAAGTGGTAAGAGGAGGAAAAGAAAAAAGGGAGAGGGATGAGGAGCAGGAGATAAGCAGGGAGGAAGTGAAGAGGATGCTGGGAAAACTGAAGAAAGGAAAAGCAGCGGGGGAGGATGGGATACCGAGTGAGGTATGGAAATATGGCGGGGAGAGGGTAGAAGAGTGGGTATGGGGAATGTGCAACAGAGTATGGAGAGGAGAAGGATGGCCGGAGAGGTGGAAAGAAGGGATAATAGTACCACTGTTGAAAAAGGGAACGGGGAATAAAGTGGAAAACTATAGAGGAGTAACATTGATGCCAACGCTATACAAGATATACGTGGGGATTTTAACTGAAAGGTTAAAGGAAGAAATGGAGGGGAAGAATATGATACCGGAGAGTCAGACAGGTTTTAGGAAGGGAATGGGGGTGATGGATAGTATCTATGTGTTGAACTATCTGGTGAATAAGAGGGTAAACAAGAAGGGGGGAAAGGTAGTCGCGGCATTTATGGACCTGAAGGCGGCGTTTGATTCGGTAGATAGGGAGGTGTTAATGGAGGCAATGAAGAGGAGGGGAGTGAGGGAGGGATTAAGGAGTAGGATAGAAGAGGTGTACAGGGAAACGAGGAGTAAGGTAAGAGTGGGGAAGGAGGAGGGAGAAAATTTTTGGACGGCAAGGGGGGTGAGGCAAGGTTGCCCAATGAGTCCGCACTTATTCAGTTTGCTGATAGCGGATATAGAGGAAGTGCTAAGAAAAGGAGGTTGGGGGGGGGGGGTGAAACTGGGAGGGGAAAAGGTGCATTGTTTGGCGTACGCAGATGATATGGTACTGTGGGCGGAGGATGAAAAGGGATGATACATATGTTGGGGAAAATGGAAAGTTATATGGACAAGAAAAGGTTAGAGGTGAATGTGGATAAGACAAAGGTAATGAGGTTTAAAAAGGGAGGAGGAAGAATGAAGAGAGTGGAGTGGAGATGGAAAGGAAAAAGGTTAGAGGAAGTGAAAGAATTCACATATCTATATATATAAGCACCGTCTGTCTGTATGTATGTACGCGAACTACTTCCGCATTTGTGGACCGATATTCGTGAAACTGGTACCAAAATGTTGCAAATTTTTTGGGGGTGGCTGCTGTGGGGTTTTTTTTTTAATTTTTTAATTTTTTTTTTTTTCTACAGAGGAGGGTATGTTTAATCTTTTTTTGCAATATTTCTGAACACATGGTATCAAAATGTTGCAAATTTTTTTGGAGATAACGACGATGCGGTTTTTTTTAAGTGTTACACCCCCACCCACGCACCCACCCACGCATCCACCCACGCGCATGCGCATTTATGGACCAATTTTCACGAAATTAGTACCAAAATGTTGCAAATTTTTTTGAGAAAACTACTGGTTTATTTTTTTAAGTTTACCCCTCCACCCACGCACCCACCCACGCAATCGTATATTTATGAACCGATTTTTTTTAAATTGGTACCTCTTCCGGCTCTTGCCCATCGAGCTTTCTGTTTTACTGCAAAAAATGATTATATTATATAATATTTATTTATAATATTATATTATTATATATAATATTGAGGAGGGAGAGGGAGAGAGAGAGAGAGAGAGAGAGAGAGAGAAAGAGAGAGAGGGATTAATTTAATCTATATATATAAGCACCGTCCGTCTGTCTGTCTGTCTGTCTGTGCCCGAACTACTTCCGCATTTGTGGACCGATTGTCTCGAAATTGGTACCAAAATGTTGCAAATTTTTCGGGGGTGGCTGCTGTGGGTTTTTTTTTTAATTTTTTTATTTTTATTTTTTTTCTTCAGAGGAGAGTATGTTTTTGCGAAAAAATTTTTTTTTTGCAATATTTCTGAACACATGGTATCAAAATGTTGCAAAATTTTTGGAGATAACGACGATGCGGTTTTTTTTAAGTGTAACACCTCCACCCACGCATCCACCCACGCATCCACCCACACGCATGCGCATTTATGGACCAATTTTCACGAAATTAGTACCAAAATGTTGCAAATTTTTCTGAGGAAACTGGTGTTTTATTTTTTTAAGTTTACGCCTCCACCCACGCAATCATCCACGCGCGTGCGCATTGATGGACCAATATTTTTACGAAATTGGTACAAAAATGTTGCAAATTTTTTGGAGATGGCGACGATGCGGTTTTTTTCAAGTGTTACACCTCCACCCACGCACCCACCCACGCGCATGCGCATTTATGACCAATTTTCACGAAATTAGTACCAAAATGTTGCAAATTTTTCTGACAAAGCTGGTGTTTTATTTTTTTAAGTTTACGCCTCCACCCACGCACCCACCCACGCAATCGTATATTTATAAACCGATTTTTTTAAAATTGGTACCAAAATGTTGCAAATTTTTTGAAGATGGCGACGATGTGATTTTTTTCAATTGTTACACCTCCACCCACGCATTCATCCACGCGCGTGCGCATTTATGGACTAATATTTTTACGAAATTGGTACAAAAATGTTGCAAATTTTTTTGAGAAAGCTGCTGTGTGGTTTTTTAAAGTTTTATCCCACCCACGCATTCACCCACGCATTCACACATTTATTCACAGACTTTTTCGAAATTTGTACTCAAATTTTGTTGGGGATGGCTACTATGATTTTAACAAATTTTTATCATCCTATTCATCCACCCACGCACCCATGCACCCATGTGCATACGCATTTATTGACTTGGTCACACCAATAAGTAATTTTAAATAAATTTGTGTACATGTTTGTGATTGCAAAAATTTGCAACATTTTGGTACTAATTTCGTGAAAATTGCATACAAATTAAAGGTTTATTTACACGAATTGCACACATAATCACAAATACGTACACAAATTTTTTAAAAATTACTTCTTGGTGTGACCAAGTCAATAAATGCGTATGCAAATGGGTGCATGGGTGCGTGGGTGGATGAATAGGATGATAAAAATTTGTTAAAATCATAGTAGCCATCTCCAACAAAATTTAACTACAAACTTTTCAAAAAAGTATGTGAATAAATGTGTGAATGCGTGGATGCATGCGTGGGTGGGATAAAACTTAAAAAAACCACACAGCAGCTTTCTCAGAAAAATTTGCAACATTTTGGTACTAATTTCGTGAAAATTGGTCCATAAATGCGCATGCGTGTGGGTGAAGGTGTAACACTTGAAAAAACCACATCGTCGCCAAAAATTTGCAACATTTTGGTACCAATTTTTAAAAAAATCCGTTCATAAATATGCGATTGTGTGGGTGGATGCGTAGGTGAAAGCGTAAACTTAAAAAACCCCACACACATACACACAGAGAGAGAGAGAGAGAGAGAGAGAGAGAGAGAGAGAGAGAGAGAGAGAGCGTGTGTCTTAAAGAAAGAGGGAGGGAGAGAGATAAGGAGAGAGAGAGCATGTGTCTTAAAGAGAGAGAGAGGGAGCGCGTGTGTTTTAGAGTGAGAGAGAGAGAAAGCGTGTCTTAAAAAAAGAAAATAAAATATCTGGGAGAAAGAAATAGATAACATAGTAGTCATCCACAAAAAAATTTAAACATTTATTTTGGTATAAATTTCGTGAAAGTCGAACAACAAATGTGGAAGTAGTTCGCGGTAATACAAAAAAAGAATTAATTTTTTGTGTTAAAACGGATTTAATATAGACTATATGAGGACCGCGCAAAGCGCGGTCCGAATAGAAAGGCTGGCTTTGAGGACCGCGCAAAGCGCGGTCCGAAAAGCTAGTTTAGGGTATAAGCTACAGAGGAACGGGGGGCAGGAGGCGCAGGTAAAGAACAGAGTTAGGAAAGCAGGAGCGGTGATAAGACAGGTGTGGGGAATGGGAAAGAGAAGGTTTGCAGGAGACTGGATGAAAAGAGTATGGCTAATGGAAAGGTTGGTGGGGACGGTGTTGGAATATGGGGCGGAAATATGGGGATGGAAGGAGAGGAGAGAGGTGGAGGCAATGCAGGAGCGATGGATTAGGTGGACGTTAGGAGTAGACTGGTGCACGCCGGGGTATATGGTAAGAGAGGAGATAGGAAAAGACAAATTTAGGATAAGGGCAGGAAGGAGGGCGGTAGGGTATGAGAGGAAGTTGGAGGAAGGAAGGGGAGGAAGTTTAGCGAGGAAATGTTTTGAGGATATGAAAGAGAGGATAAGGGGAGGAAAGGAAAGAACGATGTGGGAGGAAGAGAGGGGGAAATTCGGGGAAGAAAGAGGAATAGAAGGGAAAGAGATGGAGGAAGAAAGGGGAAGGGGTGAGGAAGTATATGAGGGGTGGGAACAGAAAGACAGGGAAAGGAAGAAGGAGGAAAGATGGGAGAGGATAAGAGAGTCGAGATATAATAGATGGTATGGGGAATGGAAGGAGGAGGGTTTACCGGAATACCTGAGAAAGGGATGGGGCGAAAGTAGATGGAGAAGGATAGTTAGGTTCAGAATGAACAATGAGATGAGAGGGGCGAGATATTGGGAAGAAGAGGGGAAAAGAAGGTGTAGGTTATGCGGGATAGAAAATGAAACATGGGAGCATGTGATAGGAGAATGTGGGGGAGAAGGGGGGAAGGGAAACTGGTGGGAAAGAATGAAGGAAATACTGCAGGAAGGAGGAGAAGGGGAAGGATGGATGAGAGAAATAGAGAAAAAGAGGGAAGAGGGGAGAACGGAAGAAAGGAGGGAGGGAGGGGAAAAGGAGGAAGGAAGTATGAGGAGGAGAATGAGTGAGGTATGAATGAGGTGGTGGAGAATGTATGGGGAATCGGAAGCCGAAGCGAAGCGATAGGTAGGGACGGCTATTTCTCTCTCTAAAGTAGTAGATAAGTAGGTTAAGGTAGAATTAAGTTATTTGTAAATTAGATGTAAGAGTAGAGTTAAGAGTAGATATAAGTAAGATTGTAAGAGTTTGTAAGGTTGGGGAACGCTCCTTCAAAAGCGCCTTCAATCCCTTAGGGGACGAATAAAGAATTGAATTGAATTGAATTGAATTAACAAAAATAAAATATAATTTATAAATATAATTTTTGAGAAAATATTTTTGATAATGATTAATTTTTGCAAAGAATTATTTTGGCTATAAACATAATTTTTGAGAAGATTATATTTTTTATTATTATAAAGAACTATTTTTGCTGACGAAAGATATAACTTAGCGCTTTTTTTTTACATCTGTGATGTCTTTTTTGTGGAATTTCACATATTTTTGCAAAGATCATTAAACAAAATGCATTAAATAAATGTATATTTTTTTATATTTATAATGAGAGAAGACGAGAGAGAGCAAGAGGACCCAAGAGAGAGAGCGGGAAAGAGCAAGAGGGAGCAAGAGGGAGCAAGAGAGAGCGAGAGAAAGCGGGAGAGAGCAAGAGAGAGCGAGAGAGAGCGAGAGAGAGCGATAGAGAGCAATAGAAAGCGGGAGAGAGCGAGAGAGAGCGATAGAGAGCGATAGAAAGCGGGAGAGAGCGAGAGAAAGCGGAAAAAAACGAGAGAGAGCGAAAGAGAACGAGAGAGAGCGGGAGAGAACAAAAGAAGGCGAGAAACAGCGAGAGAAAGCGAGAAAGAGCGAGAAAAACCGAGAAAGAGCGAGAGAAGACGAGAGAGAGCAAGAGAACGCGAGAGAGAGCGGGAGAGAGCGAGAAAACGCGAGAGAGAGCGGGAGAGAGCGAGAGAACGCGAGAGAGAGCGGGAGAGAGCGAGAGAACGCGAGAGAGAGCGAGAGAAAGCGAGAGAACGCGAGCGAAAGCGGGAGAGAGCGAAAGAACGCGAGAGAGAGCGAAAGAAAGCGAGAGAGAGCGAGAGAGAGCAAGAGAAAGCGAGAGAAGGCGATAGAGAGCGAGAAAAAGCGATAGAGAGCGGGAGAAAGCGAGAGAGAGCAAAAGAGAGCGAGAGAGAGCGAGAGAGAACGAGAGAGAGCGGGAAAGGACGAGAGAAGGCGAGAAACAGCGAGAGAAAGCGAGAGAGAGCGGGAGAACGCGAGAGAGTGCGGGAGAGAGCGGAAGAGAGCAAGAGAGAGCGAGAGAGAGCGAGAGAGGGCGAGAGAGGGCGAGAGAGAGCGAGAGAACGGGAGAGAACGAGAGAAGGCGAGAAACAGCGTGAGAAAGCGAGAGAGAGCGAAAAAAACCGAGAGAGAGCGAGAGAAGACGAGAGAGAGAGCGAGAGAACGCGAGAGAGATCGGCAGAAAGCAAGAGGGAGCGAGAGACAGCGGGAGAGAGCAAGAGAGAGCGAGAGAGAGCGAGAGAGAGCGATAGAGAGCGATAGAAAGCGGGAGAGAGCGAGAGAGAGCGGGAGAGAACAAAAGAAAGCGAGAAACAGCGAGAGAAAGCGAGAAAGAGCGAGAAAAACCGAGAAAGAGCGGGAGAAGACGAGAGAGAGCAAGAGAACGCGAGAGAGAGCGGGAGAGAGCGAGAAAACGCGAGAAAGAGCGGGAGAGAGCGAGAGAACGCGAGAGAGAGAGGGAGAGAGCGAGAGAACGCGAGAGAGAGCGGGAGAAAGCGAGAGAACGCGAGCGAAAGCGGGAGAGAGCGAAAGAACGCGAGAGAGAGCGAAAGAAAGCGAGAGAGAGCGAGAGTAAGCGAAAAAAACCGAGAAAGAGCGAGAGAAGACGAGAGAGAGCGAGAGAGAGCGAGAGAAAGCGAGAGAAGGCGATAGAGAGCGAGAAAAAGCGATAGAGAGCGGGAGAAAGCGAGAGAGAGCGAAAGAGAGCGAGAGAGAGCGAGAGAGAATGAGAGAGAGAGCGGGAGAGGACGAGAGAAGGCGAGAAACAGCGAGAGAAAGCGTGAGAGAGCGGGAGAACGCGAGAGTGCGGGAGAGAGCGGGAAAGAGCAAGAGAGAGCGAGAGAACGGGAGAGAACGAGAGAAGGCGAGAAACAGCGTGAGAAAGCGAGAGAGAGCGAAAAAAACCGAGAGAGAGCGAGAGAAGACGAGAGAGAGCGAGAGAACGCGAGAGAGAGCGGCAGAGAGCAAAAGGGAGCGAGAGATAGCAAGAGAGGGCGAGAGAGAGCGAGAGAGAGCGATACAAAGCGGGAAAGAGCGAGAGAAAGCGAAAGAAAGCGAGAGAGAGCGGGAGAGAACGAGAGAGAGCGAGAAACAGCGAGAGAAAGCGAAAAAAACCGAGAGAGAGTGAGAGAAGACGAGAGGGAGCGAGAGAGAGCGAGAGAGGCCGAGAGAACGCGAGAGAGAGCGGGAGAGAGCGAGAGAGACCGGAAGAAAGCGAGAGAGCGAGAGAGAACGAGAGAAGGCGAGAAACAGCGAGAGAAAGTGAGAAAGAGCGAAAAAAACCGAGAGAGAGCGAGAGACGACGAGAGAGAGCGAGAGAACGCGAGAGAGAGTGGGAGAGAGCGAGAGAACGCGAGAGAGAGCGGCAGAGAGCGAGAGAACGCGAGAGAGCGGTAGAGAGCAAGAGAGAGCGAGAGACAGCGAGAGAAAGCGAGAGAGGGCGAGAGAGAGCGAAAAAAGACGTGGGAAAGCAAGAGAGAAAGGGTGAAAGAGGGGGGAGAGAGAAGGGAGAGAGAGGGGGAGAGAGAGAGAGAGAGAGAGAGAGAGTGAGAAAGAGCAAGAATTTATTTTTTGTTTGGTTGCTTAAAAGGTTAAGCAGCTGAGGAAAATGTCACTATACTAGGATGGGTGTCCGCGGATAAGGTAAAGCAGCTTCGGACAGAATCACTTTGTCGGGATGGGTGATCGGGACAAGTACGACGCCGTATCTTAAAAAAAAGTGACACCTTTTCGACCAAAAAATAACTTGAAAAATTCATATCTCCGCAACCAATAGAGCTATCAAGTTCCTTAAGGTCTCATTTTACTCGGAAAAAATCGCGCTTTCGATTGATATGGTCATCTTTTGAAAAATATGTTTCCGTTCATGAAATATTTCAAATTTTTGTTTTCAAGGTTACGAAAATCGTGTTACGTCCGGTAAAGGATACACAGTAGCGTCCTACGGATAATTTTCGCTATTGTTTCGATATTTTCGCTATCTTTTCGATATCTTTCGATATTTTTTTTTGTTTTTTTGTAGATTGTATTTTAATTTGACGAATAAAAGATATAACTTAGCGAGACGCTACCGCGTCTCCTGATATACTCGTACCTACTAAAAAATACCTAAACTATTATTTGCAATTATATTATATTTTATATTATTCTTGCATATGAATCAATGGCATGATGATAAAACCATCGTCGTAAGGAAATTTCACACATTTCCCTTTAATGTCGTGAATATTGACTGTGTACAAATCATATGACAAATGTTGTGTTTGCTGAATATTAAATAATTCTGAGGAACAAGGTGAACTGAAAAATGGTTTTGATTCAATGAATTTTCTTCCCTTTAAAAAGATTTCTGAAGTCTTGATTTCTTTATAAATACTTTCGACACAAAATACACAATTGTTTTTTAACATAACGCAATTATCTTTATCACATGTGCTTAGTTCAAACTTTTCAATGATTACTGTTTTGTAGAATATAAAATCTTGTTTATGAAATTGATCAGTACATTGCTGACGTAAAATTGGATACGTTTTTTCATTATCATTGTTTTGCATATATTCTTGTTCTTTTAACCTATTACAAATTTGTTGTAAAGGATTTCTTGTAGCTTGAATTGTTTTTTTTATCTCAAATAAATAATTTTCATATTTAAAACAACTGAAAGTGTCAAGTGGACCATGTTGCAAGCAATCTATGGGCAAATGCATAAGGCCATGAACATTATGAGTAACATATTCTTTTCCGTAAAGTATTGCATATTTTTGAACAAAGTATTCGAGTAGTTTCAATGAATAATTATTATAAACTCTGTATAATGCAGGACTGCATAAAATTCGAATAGCGCAGGATAAGGCCATGAAATGTGTGTATATATTTTTGTTTGCAATCTTTTTTAAAACAATTGGTCCGGTGTATAATAAAAATTGCCTTAATTCAGTGGCTTTATAGTATTCAATGTCCTCTAAACTTCTTGGCAAGCGTGGAAAATCTTTCGGCACATAATTCTTCAAAAACAATAATTGATTATTAATATCATTTTTATCAGTCTCGGGTAAACGATGATTTTTTTTCCCTCTTATCCAAAACATAATTAATCTTTCAACTACGCCTAGAAATACAAGATGCATGCCATCGAGAGGAACTTGAGATACGAAACCAATATTTAGCTTTTCGAAAGGACTTGTATCTTTATGGAATTCCTCATCTAATTTATTTCTGATACTGAAATCAGTCCGCAATTGTGCATTTGTTTGTAAAAAAGTCATTCTTCCATTAACAAAGGTCCCTTCTTGAATGCATTTTGTGCAGGCATTATAGCCTGTATGACCTTTAATACATAAAATAAATGATTTTGCAGGAGCATCACAAAGAAGTTTACCAACCTTTACTTTTATTATTTTTTTATTTATGTTAAAACCATTTTGTTCTAAATGTTTGAACTCTGTTATAAACTCAGTTAAAAATTGGTCTACATAGGCTGGTTTCTTGTGTCCGTGATATATCCCAGCCGCAAAAGGTTTTTTAATATTTTTATTAACCAGATTTAGATCTATGGAGATAAGAATAGGCCAGAGTTGACTTTTTGAAGAATTAGATATCGGTAAACCATCAATGTTTATGTTAAGAGGTAATGCTATTTCTACATTTTGCATCAAATGTTTTTGCATATTTAAACTATTATTAATTATCCTACGTAGTCCATTCTCTATGCCAATGTGACAATAGAAACCTGGAGGAACACTTTTAAGTTCATATGGACATGAACTTGGTGTTTTTAAAAGAGTTCGCGAGTCTTTTGCTAATTGTGGAAATATCACTCGTAGAATACCCAACAATTCATTCATGGCAGATTGACTAAGCAAATGTCTGTATTTTAAAAACCATTGTTTCACAGCGTTAACTATGAAATCATTTACAATAGGGAGATTATTACATAAATTTTCAAATGATAAAGAAGTATCTGAACAGTTAATTTCTTCAATCACATCAATATATTCCAATGGTTCAATCTCAATTTTTTCTGGAATCTCGGGAATCACATTATCATGGTTTTCACATTGTTCTTGTTTTTCATTATGTTTCTTTGCAGTATCTACATTTATATTTGTAGTATTTACATTTATGACAGTATCTACATTTATAATTGTTTTTATGTTATTAGGCAAATTATTCGTCTGAATTAATTGTCGATTCAACTGCAAGATGTGTATTAATTCTTTTTTTACCATCCGTCTCATATGACGTTTTGTAACAAAACATTTTTTTATTTTAGCCATTATTGTTTTAATTTTTATGTTAGTATTGCTATTATTGACTTGATAAAAAAATCACTGAAAAAATTAAAATCATTCACATGAGATGCTCATATAGTTAATACATAGTTTTTAAGATTTTATGGTATTTAACGTTATTAAAATAATATATATATATACAATATATACTTACATGGCAGGAATCTCGAACGTCACCAACAGGCAGATCCATTGCTTCCAGTTATAAATAAAGATGAATTTAAAATTTAATTATAAAACGACTTATAAAACCTCCAATAAAGCCCAACAAACACAATTGTCTTATTATTATATTTGGGTATTCTTATTCACATACGAAAGCTCCTGAGACGAAACGCCGCGCTCCCTAGTTACGCGTATCAACTCGTTGCTAACGAACGAGCGGTGATTATTATAGATTCCTAAAACATTCTTGGAACATGTATGAGATATTTGTGGTATAGTAAATATGTTACAATAGATTTTTTTTAAGTCACCACGAGTAAAATATTTTTTTCGACTGTCGCAAAGATAAATTGAGTACATATATGTATAAAACACGATTATTTATAAATATTTCAATTAAATATTTGTACATTTTTTAAATAAAAATATGAAACTATACTTTTGTTTACTTAACTATGTTTTGCATGAAACGTTAAACAAAAACTATTTTCAAAATATTATAAATTTATAAAATATTAAAAATTCAGTGATTTATTAATGTATACGTACTTTATTTATTAATGTATATATACGTACCTTATTTATATTAATGTATATATATACGTACCTGATATTTACTAAAAAGCTTTTGTGTTATTATTTCAAAAACGTTGATGTAACACAATTGTACAAAAACAATTGTACAAACACAAATATATAAAATCTGCAATGCAGTGTAATATTTTTGAATATGTTACAAAGTAAATGTTTCATATAAAACGTTCATAGAATATTATGAAATTAAATGTTTCAGGAATGTCACAAATGTAACATTGCTGTAATGTCTCTGAACGTTACAAACTAAACATCCCAAATGAAACGTTTATGGAATGTTTTAAAATATATGTTTTATGAACGTAGCAAATGTAACATTGCTGTCATGTCTCTAAGGTTACAAACTAAACATCCCAAATGAAACGTTTATGGAATGTTTTAAAATACATGTTTTATGAACGTCGCAAATGTAACAATGCTGTAATGTCTCTGAACGTTACAAACTGTGTAACGGCGTAGCCGTTACTAACGCCTCGCGGGCCGATCACCCGCCCGCCACTTGAGGCTATGGCGCCTAAGGCGCCCCTAAGCACAAAATCATAACTGATACACGGGTCACCCTACCCCAGGGGCGCCCCACTACAACCCCCAGAGGCGCCCCACTACGACGCCGGCGTTACCCCCACCACAGCCTCGAGGTAGAGTGGGGGAACCGCCGGCAGGGTATATAAGCCGGCTCGACGGATGAGCCAGCACCAGTCCTGTTCCGGACCTCCTAGCCAGGCAACGGGCTTCTCGTTGTTACGCCGGGTTTCTCGGTTTTCTGGCCTCCTACCTTTAGTATCGGGCAACGGGTTTCTCGTTGTTACGCCGGGTTTCCCGGTTTCCGGTCTCTTCCTGCTACACGCCGGGCAACGGGTTTCTCGTTGTTACGCCGGGTTTCCCGGTTTCCGGTCTCTTCCTGCTACACGCCGGGCAACGGGTTTCTCGTTGTTACGCCGGGTTTCCCGGTTTCCGGTCTCTTCCTGCTACACGCCGGGCAACGGGTTTCTCGTTGTTACGCCGGGTTTCCCGGTTTCCGGTCTCTTCCTGCTACACGCCGGGCAACGGGTTTCTCGTTGTTACGCCGGGTTTCCCGGTTTCCGGTCTCTTCCTGCTACACGCCGGGCAACGGGTTTCTCGTTGTTACGCCGGGTTTCCCGGTTTCCGGTCTCTTCCTGCTACACGCCGGGCAACGGGTTTCTCGTTGTTACGCCGGGTTTCCCGGTTTCCGGTCTCTTCCTGCTATACACCGGGTGACGGGTTTCTCGTCATTACGCCGGGTTTCCCGGTTTCCGGTTTCTTCCTGCCATAGGCTATACGCCTCCGTACACCGTATCTCTAAGTTATACCGGGTAATTTGTAAATCTTTTCCGGACACCGCTACAGGCTATACGCCTCCTTATTTTGTTTATACCGAGTAGTCAATAAGTTTCTCTATTTAGGGCTTTATGCCAACAAACATTTCGTTTATACCGAGTAGTCAATAAGTTTCTCTATTTAGGGCTTTATGCCAACAAACATTTCGTTTATACTGAGTAGTCAATAAGTTTCTCTATTTAGGCTTTATGCCAACAATCATTTTGTTTACTTGTTTCTTTTTGAATAAACCAAAGTATTGTTAATAAGGAATAAGCGAGTCTGAGTCTCCCCCTTCCTCCCGAATCCTGGAACCGGCGAGCCGATCCGCGGCGTCGGGAAAGGTGAACCGTTACATGGCGCCCGAACAGGGACCTGCCCAGTGGAGATCCCGACTCGCTTAAGCCTATCCAGATGCCCGCGTGGGTAAATCAATTATCAAAAACCGAAGCTATTGCCTTGGCCAAAAGACACGGAATCGATAGCCAAGGAACTTTAGACGAGGTCCGCCGACGCCTCCGCCGATTTGTCGGGCAAAACCCCGCGCTATTTCGAACTCACCTACCTGTGCCCACTATCAACGTCGAAATGGCCACCGGAAGCCCAACCAAAGACGAAGAAGCTACCACCCCGACACCTGTTGAACCAGCCAGGATCATGGACCAGATCCGAAAATGGGGGTGCCACTTCGAGGGCAAGGACCCCCTGGCATTCCTCGAGCGTACGGAAGAGCTGTGCCTGGGCTACGGCTACACCGACGCCCAGATGCTGTTAGGGCTACCCGAACTCTTACGGGGAGACGCCCTGCTGTGGTATCGCAACATCCGCGATACCATAGCCAGCTGGGCCGACTTCCGCCAAGCTGTCCGCCAGCAATACCTGCCAAGCGGGTATGAGAGACAGATGAAAAGGACGATCCAGGGACGTCAACAACGCCCTAAAGAGTCCTTCCAAAAGTACGCCACCGAGGTCCTGACCATGATGCGGCGCGCCGGGGGATATTCACCCCTAGACCAACTGGAACAGCTCTACGAAAACATGGATCCGGAGTACCAATTGTACATCCGTCGGGCGGACGTGCTCAGCGTCGGGGATCTGAGCATCCGAGCCACCGAATACGAAGAGGCCGACCGCCGAAGACAGGAACGACGAAGGGACGTGCCGCAAAGCCACACCCCGGTTGTAGCTTCCGCGTTCTACAGTCGGGAGGAATGTTGCTGGAGGTGCAAGCAACGAGGACATACACGCCTGCACTGCCAGCGACCTCCGAAGAAATTCTGCTCGAGATGTGGCAAGGACGGGGTCCTCACCCGTGACTGCCACCCCCCGACGGGAAACGGGGTGCGGGCCGGAGACGTCGCGGCCGTCGTCCAGCCCAACTCGGCCTAAAATACAACCCGAGACCGCACCTCCGGATCCAGATCGCCGGACAACATTTGTGGGGCCTCCTCGATTCCGGCTCAGAAATCTCATTCGTAAACGCTGAAACGGCCCGCCGAATCAACCGCACACCGTCTAGCCCAGATCTCAAGGCAGCCCAGATACGCCTGGCCGACGGGACGCAAGTCCCCATTGCCGAGACCATCGAAGCAACGGTCAGGTTACGAGGAAAATCGTACCGCCACCGCTTCTCCGTACTACCACAACTAGACAACGCCGTACTAATAGGCATAGACCTCTGGGCGAAATTAGGAGTCGAGCTGCGCCCGCCGCCCAGACCTGTCACCGAGACAACAACCAAAGATGGAATCGCGACAGCCAGTATCAGCCCAGGAACTACCAGCGAGGCGCTAAGGCTACAGGCCTTTCTAAATAACGAACTTCCAAAGTTCGAATCGGTCCGCGGCCCGACCGACAAAGCCACACACCAAATTCGGCTAAAACCGGGGCCGCCCATTAAACAACGATATCGGCCCCGTAATCCGGCCATGCAAGCCGTGATCGACCAAGAGGTCCAAAAGATGGAAGCCGAAGGAGTCATCGAGCCCTCCACCAGCGCCTGGAGCTCTCCGATAGTGCTGGCAAAGAAGAAAGACGGGACCTACCGATTTTGTATAGACTTCCGCCGATTAAACGCGGCCTCAGAAAAAGATGCATACCCGCTGCCTCACATTGCCGCCACCTTAGATAAGCTACGAGGCGCACACTACTTGTCCACGTTGGACCTACGCAGCGGGTATTGGCAAGTGCCACTAACTCCGGAGAGCCGCCCCGCAACCGCCTTCACGGTGCCAGGGAGAGGGCTGATGCAGTTCCGCGTCATGCCATTCGGACTGCATTCAGCACCGGCCACCTTCCAACGGCTGCTCGACACCGTGCTAGGACCCGAGTTAGAACCACACGTCCTCGTCTACTTGGACGACATAGTTGTCGCGTCCCGTACTTTCGAGGAGCACCTAGGCCACTTGGCCGAAGTCTTTCGCCGCCTCCGTGACGCCCGACTCCGCCTCAACCCAGAAAAGTGTCACTTCTGCCGGCCAAGTCTTCGGTACCTCGGACACGTTATCGATCGGCACGGAATCCGGACGGACCCAGAGAAAGTGCGAGCCATTACCAATTGGCCTGCCCCCACGACCCTCCGCAGGGTTCGGCAATTTCTGGGGGTAGCGTCATGGTACCGCCGATTCATCGCTGACTTCTCCACTATCGCCGCCCCTCTCACTCGACTCACTAAAAAGAGAGCGCGCTGGACCTGGGCAAAAGAAGAAGAAACCGCGTTCCGGAAACTAAAACAGGCCTTAACCACCGCACCTGTCCTCGCCTGTCCAGATTTTGCGCGACCAT